>NC_056725.1:625023292-625243292 GCF_019279795.1 Protopterus annectens | reverse complement strand
ACCTCAGTCCATGAAAGAGGTAAAGAATTTAAAATGCAGAAAACAAGCCTCTCTCCTCTTCCTATGTTTTGACAGATGGAACTAAATGTAATAACAGATGTACTGACATACTTTTCTGGAGGTGTACACTTTACTACTGCTTGATATCACCTAGTAGGTTTATAGGTTCCCTATTAGAACCGCAAAGGTACATTTATGCGAATACGGAAACGTCAACACGTATTCAGCGAACCGCGAAAACACCAATCGTGCCAAAGCGCGAAATTCGAAATGTGGAGTCGTCATAGTTGGCCCTTCTGCGGTATAGCTCCTTAAGGTAAGTGTGTGATAGTTATGGACCTTAGAGTTATGATGCGGGTTAAGTTAACTGCATAGATAGTAATGTATGCAAGGTTTAGTGTAGTGTTAGAAGTAGGGTTTTGTTAAGTGTATGCATGTGGATTATTTATTTTGTTTGGGTATAGCTCCTTAAGGTAAGTGTGCGATAGTTACGGACCTTAGGGTTAGGGTGCAGGTCAAGGTAAGTGCATTCAAAGTAGTATATGCAAGCTTTACTTTAGGGTTAGACATAGGGTTTTGGTGCTTTACTTTAGGGTTAGACATAGGGTTTTGATTAGTGTATGTATGTGGTTTATTTATTTTGTTTTGGTAGGTAGTATGTAGCGGGCAGTGGGGTTGGCCAACTTTGATGATTTGAGATTTTGAATTTTGCGGTTTAGGACGTTCGGTGTTTTCGCGGTTCGCGCAATATGTGTCGCTGTTTTTGTATTCGCTGAAAAGGACTTTCATGCTTATAATATAGACCCAGGTTTATAAAAGAATATTACACAATGACATCCTTGCAATTAGTGTCCCTAATTTTATTAGTCTATGGCTTTTGACTATACAACTTATCATATATACTATAATATGCTGAAAGGTTTCCCTTAATTTCTTTTGAGATACAGAATAATGGGTTACCTATAACTGACATTTTAAGAATAAGAAGCATAACTTGAAAAACAAAAACACAAACAAAATTATTTATTTTGCATTCACATGAATATGCTGCTTGACTCCCATTTGGTCACAGCTGATTGTGCAAGCTGTCTGCACTATGAAGTCACTTCAATCTTGTCCCTGAGATGCAGCAGTTTGGAGTTGATTATAATTAGGGGGGAAAGGGTCAAGGATCTCCTTGAATGAAAATTTCTAATTGGACATTTCATCTTATGATTTTGGTCTTTAACAGGTTGGCCTTTAAAAACATTTGAAAATGTTCCTATTCATTTTAATTGAATTTAGGTTTTCCTTCCTTGCTTTAGGCTATCCCCATTTCTTTTTGCCTTTAGCTGGTAACAATGTATTTTTCCTGATCACAACTCCTACGTGACTACAATCTGCTTTTTCTTACTGTCATTGCTTTTGAAACCTGTGGTATCCTTTTACTTTATTTATATAGTTATTTCTCTCACACTTGTATTGTTTCCCTGTTGTTTTATCACTTCTTATTTCTACAGGATTATTAGTACTTTTGAGACACACATTCCCACTTCACAATATACTGTCCCTTGCCCAGTACACTTTTTTACCTGTAGCTTCTGGCTAACGTTGTCATGAATAGTCCTGTTTAACCTGTTCCTATATCCAACATGTTGTTTTCAAATGCATTTGAGAATAGAAAGGCAGGGATTATTCCTTTTCAAGGTTAGCTCTAACTCTAGCTGTCAGAGGCACAAGATCTATTGAACATTTTACTGCACCAGTATTTACTCTGGTCCCTCCAGGGCTGAACACAGTTATTACAAACACCCATTTTATTAGTAACTATTGACCAGAGTGGTTCAGGTTCCTTACCAAACTAGACCTCTATGTATTGCCTGCATAAAAAGATCAGAGCACCTTCAAATGTCTTCTTCTATAGAAAGAGAGTAAAAAATAAAATAAACATATTTTACATAAACTGAACAATGCATCCATCACAAACTGATCAAAAAGAAAATGTGAAATATACTTGTTTGAAAATCAACAATTACTCTTTAAAGACACATTTATTTCCTCTGATGCTGAAAAGCAAAGTTATTTCCATACAAACAAGGGGTTTTGATGGTTATCCCTAGATAGGATACCTTTTACATTAATTATACAGTAACTGAAAAAATATGCATGTCTTTTTATTTGTACTTATGGTTTCTCTGTGTGGTGACTTAGGTCATATAGTCTACTGAAAATTAACTAGGATTTAACTGCTTTTGACCCTGGGGTGAAAGGTTGAAATGCTTCACAAGATGTCGATTTCTATATCCATGTGACAGCTTTGTAGGTTGATAACCCTGCAGTGAGGACTCAGACAAGTGTAAGCTGTGTAAAGAAAACAGAACACAAGCCCAGTAACTGCACAGACAACAAATGTCACCAAGCATCAGACAATCAAAGATTCCAGTATATTGTCAAAAGACAAGACATTAAGTAGCAAGGTGTCTATAAACTCCAACGCAGGAATCAGTGGAGGCAACAGGTATTAGTTACTGTGACATGGAACGGACTCCATTGGGTACAATGAAATTGTATTAAAACTTCAAAATCAGGTATGATATGAAACGGAATTCTGAAGCATTCAGCATTGAAGGAGACAGATGGGTAGCAAAAGAGCATATAGACAAGTTCTCACCTGTACTCAGGAAAATGGGCAAAGCATATAAATTCTGACCTAAAATATACATATAGCATACAGTATATGCTAAAATATACAGGCTATGTATACTTTGACATATACTATATGCTGCACAGCATAAATTCAGTCTTAGTATATGATGGGCGTGTGTTGTATAACAGCCAATACACTTCCAAAGGTATGACATTATAACTTAAGAACTGTCAAAGACATTAAACTTAGCATTTAATTATTAATGCACTATATAACTTAGAGCAGCAACATTTAAAAATCAGAGACCACATGAGAAAGTGCTTCTACTGTGGTCAGAAAAAGTGCTTACTAAATGTTCACATCAAAAGCCTTATTATCAAATAAATGATTTACCTAGGTCATAATCAATATGTTATAAACTGACCACTAGAACAATCTATGTGAATGTGCAGTCCTATATGAGAAATGATCTTTAACTTGGTATTTTATTTTGTTTTGTTTTAAAAAAGGGCAAATATTCCATCTCCTATTTTCCTTCCCTTTTGCCAAGTCCCTTGTGCTTTTCATTATGCATGGAAAAGAATACTTTAAATGCAAGATGTTGGTAAAACTGTGGTATTATGAAAATGATGCTACATAGTGACTAATAAATCCTTCCCTGCATATAAATGCGCATAGCATTTGTTTACCTTGGATAGTGTAGAAGTTCAGTTAACTGACCCCTGTGAATCAGTTTCCTTTGAAATGAAGACTAGGCAGAACCAATCAAATAAGGACTAATTTGCCATTACCAGCAGAGAACGTAGTGTGTCTAATTTTTTTCAGAAGATAAGATTTTCACAGGAGTGGTTTGAAAGATAGACATCAGAATGAAAGATACAGATAACATGGCAATGCCAAATATCATTTTCAACATTTTAGCTGTGTGTGTGTGTGTGTGTGTGTGTGTGTGTGTGTGTGTGTGTGTGTGTGTGTGTGTGTGTGTGTGTGTGTGACACACACACACACACACACACACACACACAGAAAGCAGACATAGGAAAGGACTTTTAAGAGAGCCAGTGCTTTAAAAGGAAGTAAATGTGCTATCTGGTAGATGAAGTAAAGTTATTGGATGAGGGAATGCACATTCAGCAAAGAAACAGGGACTGGCCCCTTTAATGTAAGTTACCTACAAACAGGTAATTGAGTTTAGCTTTACGCATGTGCCTTTTTAAGACCAGGATAGCTTCAATATGGCATAGGTTGCTAGTACAAGAATCCATAGGAGTTTGGAACACATTTGTGAAAGGAGAGGTTAACAAAGCCAGAGCAATCAGCTCTGAGAAATAAATCTATTTGGGAAGCTGTAACCACCACCAGTAGTCTTGGCTTCTGAGACTTTGATTTGCCTAGCTGGAATGATGCTGGTAAATAATTCACTTCCCACTAGTGGAAGTCCTGGTGATAGATTGTTTGAACAACCTAGTTTGAGAACTATGTCGATTTCTTCATTGGAAGGTGTACTTAAGACTGTCATCCCTGAACTTTCTGCTTTGCACCTGAAACTGAGCACTGTCACTGGAGTGTCTAACAAAGGGGCAGTGTAAGCTGAGCTTTATTTTATTTCACCTATCACTACAGCTTATTTTTCTGTTCCGTGGCAAAGTAAACATGTTTATGCTTCATTAATAAAACCACTGTTTTCTAGAAAACATTGGTGTGTCTGCTACTTAAAATACCACATCTGGTAGATGCAGTGTGCAAATGAAACATCACTCATAAGTGTTGATTCCACTTAGCACTGCTGAACAGTGAGAATAATTCCACTTGGCGAGTAAGAGGAATTTTTTTCTTCATCTTCTATTTTCCTGGTGTTGAATTGTGCTGCTATTGCTATGGAGTTTCTAGAGTCAGTCTTCAATCCAGAGATGTGGAAGCTTCAGGTCTAAACGATGGCCATAGTGGAACAGTTGATGCAGATAATTGCTACCTTTGCCAAGGGAATGGCAGTGGTAGCAAATCGATACTGCAGTCACGGTCTATTCTTCCACTCACTATGGAAGAACACCTTGAAGCCTACCTGGTAAGATACTAACCAACCAAATGGTTGGGATCATTCCAGCTAGGCTCAAATTTTGGCAGCTCATCTCATGGGAGGAGCATAACACTCAAATCTGATATTTACCATAGAATACTGGAATTCCCTAAAAAATAACTGGGTACCAGGAAGACCTGAGTGGCCCCTTTAAATCATGATTTTTTTTTTTAATCATTTCCCTAACCTTGTATCATCAAAGCCGCGGTGGTGCAGTGGTAGCGTTGTTGCCTCACAGCAAGAGGTTCTCCTGTTTGATTCTCGGCTGGAGTGCCTTCTGTGTGGAGTCTGTATGTCCTCCCCCTGATCGAGTGACATTCAAAAGACATGCGTGAATGGGCATGCCTTTGTTGAAAGTTGGGCATCGGGCTGGCAACTCATCACCATAAAAATCTACTGCCAATCATTAGCAGACCGGAGTTCTGCTGTGGCGACCCCTAACAGGGAAAAGCTGAAAAGACAAACATCTCTAACCTTCCATCATTGCTCAAGTCCCAACAGTCCCATGCCATCACAGATATGCATCTTCAGATATGATGATGTCACTGATTGTAAGGCAAGTGAGCAGCCAATCAGCAGGCAAGGTACATGAGAGCTGCTGCCAGTAACATGAACAGTTAAAAAAAAAACAATAATAGGGCAGAGGACTAGCTGAACTTGAAACTTATTTATTTAGTTTGCAGTTCTTTCCAGTCCTCCTCTGCTTTTCATCTTTTCTCTGAGTGACCAGAGTCCATCATAGTGCATGTGTGTGTGTGTGTGTGTGTGTGTGTGTGTGTGTGTGTGTGTGTGTGTGTGTGTCAGTAGACATGATGTAATTTCTGACTAAGGAATCAGGAAGCACGATTAGGAAATTTAAGAGGCACTCAGCAGGCCCAAAAGAACTCAGTCACCTAAGTACATGACATCCACTAGTGCAGAGTGCAGAACATGAAATATTAAGAGTAGTGAGTAAAGCGACAGTGTCAGCAATCACTTTTACAAGTTCTACATTATGCTCAGCAACGTTTGACACAAAGTCTGAAGATATATATATATATATATATATATATATATATATATATATATATATATAAGTGTGTGTGTGTGTGTGTGTGTGTATGTGGGTCTACATTAAAACCGCAGCATAAACTGACATAAATTTGAGTTTCAGACTTCATATCTTTCAGAAAGTACATGCTAATACAAAACCTGTTGCAAAAATAGTATTAAGAGTCTATACATGATTCCTTGATTTTTGGGCTTTGAAAAGATATTATGTCCCATAGCCAAATGTTGTGAGGCCATTTGAGTATAGATAAAACTAAAGTGAAGGCCCTGGCTATATTTTATTGGTCTGGTAACCTAAAAGAAACTGAGAGTTAAATATACCAGTTGTGCTGAGTCTCAAGGAACAGCTATCCCCAGTCTTTCATGACTCTCTTAATTCCATTGCCTATAACTTGAGTCTCAAACAGAAGCTCCTAACCTGGCTTTCAGGAATCTCCTAATTCCAGTGCCTATAACTGCAATTCCATTTAAAAAAAAAAATCACTATGTATATTGTGAGGCTGTTAGTTAGGTCCAGCAATGGACACTGATATATTTTGTTAGTGCTGGACAGTGCTACCAGGCTTACAAAGCTATCCATCTCAGGAACGCAAATTGCAAAGTAATTGTGAGAGAACTGATATGGCTATTTTTCCGAGGAACGTATTCCAAAAGAAATTATAATGCATCAAGATGCACCTTTTATGTCAAAAAGCATGTGGTACCCTCTCCAAAGTTTTCAGGTGAAACAGCTGTAGACATCGATCTATTATACTCAAACAGATGGACTGATAAAGTGTTTTAACAAGACCCTAAAATCTATGATGGAAAATTTCAAAGAAAAAGATGGGAAATACTGGGACCAGGTGTTGCCTTATTTAATGTTTTAATCCAAGAGATGCCCAAAACCCCTACAGGATTTAGCCCATTTTAATTGTTATATGGTAGATGCCTCAGATGGCTGTTAGGTAGAATTAAGGAGGTGTGGGAATTTATTTTTGTCAAAGGAATGTCCTGACTCTTTAACCTTATTAATTTCTTTTGAAAAATTCAATGAAGCAGTAGACAGTGGTTACACAGAACATATAGCATATATGTACCTAGCCAAAGCCTTTGACACCATTCCACATGCAGGCATTATTGACAGGGTTATAAATCTGAATACAAACAATTATGCTGTGGGTTTGATAGCTAAAGTTGTCTGAGAGAACCTATTTGATTAAAATTGCAGGTGTCCCTTATGAAAACAATATTGCTACCCGTGGTATACCACAGGACTCTGTGCTGGGCCCTCTCTTATTTGCCATCTGTTTCTCAAATCTTCAGGTCAAAACTCCTGGGATATGATTATCTAAGTTTGCAGATGACAGTAAAATGAGTTTTGTTATTTTATCTTACACTGACTCACAGTTGCTCCAACATGGGTTAGACTATGTTAATGTTTGTACAAGAACAACAGTCTCAGATTAAATGTGAAAAATGTAGTACAGTTCAGTCTGGGTAAAAAAAATTGCATACCATGTACACGATACAACCTTCTAATCAGACACTCTTGTAATGGATCTCTGCACTCTTGTTGATAATTCCTTATCTTTTGACCATCTTGTCTCCATGATAGTTCAGAAAGCCTTCTGTCCAGCTCAGCTAATTTCCAAAGGTATCTCTAATAGATCCAAAGAAGTCTTAATTACCTGTTACAATTACCTTATTACAGTAGCATGACAAGGATGGGGCAAAGGGGGCATGTGCCCCAAGTGCAAGGTGTTGGAGGATGAAATCCTGAAGTGCCATTACTGCATTCTTGTTTCTGTCCCTGTGGGTACAGAAAGCAACTTGCAAACGTTTTTTTTCCCTTTCCAATGAAAAGCTAAGGCAGGGAGAGACGGTGTGTGTGTGTGTGTGTGTGTGTGTGTGTGTGTGTGTGTGTGTGTGTGTGTGTGTGTGTGTGTGTGTGTGTGTGTGTGTGTGTGCGCGCACTTCAGATTGCTGCACCTTTTTTTGTAAGGGGTGCACTGGTTGAGCCAACTACTTCTGTGCCACATTAGACCAATTATTGAATATAATATCCCCTTTAGAATGTATTTGTCTAAACATATCACTCAACTTAAGAGACCTCAGAGATTCATAGCTAAAAAGATCAGTGATCTCAAAAATCTTAAGCAGGTTCAACACGTGTGGCTGTAACAGTTTGTAAGCAAACAGCCTGCATGAGTAACAGCTGTGACACTGACACATTTACAAGAATGAAGCAGCAAGTGAACAAGATGGTACAAACATAATGAAACATCGTCTCATGGAGAAGGTGACATACCTAGAAAGCTACATCCAGGAAGTGGATGCAGAGATGTTATTGGTTAACAATCAAAAATGGAAAGTATGGCTATTATATGGAGGAAACTAGTAACAGATTTATCATAACTGGTTCAAGTTGTAAGTTGCTCAGGTGGATAGTGGGACATGCAAGGCACAAAGAAAAAAGGAGCCCTAAGTGAGGGGTGGGTGTGTAAAAATGTAAAGGGTCGGGAGTCTGAGTATATGTAAAAATAAATGTCTTTTACTAGGCTTAGCTGTTTAACTGGAAGGAAATAGGTTGTGGTTAATAACTTCTATGACTTGGTTATCCCACAAGTGCTGTATGGTTGAAAGGATGTAGGTCGGGAGAAAATATGATCTGTGATAAGGTTGTCCCAGAATTGTCTGACCAGTTTTGCTTAAGTGCTGTTTCAGGAATTGTTTAAGCACATGCTTTTATAGAAGGAGTCTAATCTTAATTGAGAAGTTGTTTCAGAGTTTTCTTGCATACACTGCAAAACAGGAATTACTGCATTTGTTTTTTGCCATGGAAATGATGACTCTAGGAACTCTGTTTGATCTAAGAGGACAAGGTAGAAAGCAGACTGTCATTATGTTAGACAGAACAGGAAAGATATCTGAATGAGTCTGCCTATGAGTTATTCTAAGATAAGATGTGATTATATGCTGTTTGAATTCAAGCCAGTTGAACTCTTTTAATAGAAAACGATGGATTTTTGACAAGGTGATCTAATTTTAACCTGGTTAGGTTACTATAAAAGTTTTGAGTTTGCCTAGTTAGGGGGTTGGAAGATTTGCAAGCATTACAATTATATATACTAAACCAGGGAATAATAAATATTAGCTGTTTGTGACAGAAGTCATTGTCATCATTAACCTAATTTATATCATTTTATACATGGGGTCGGTGTGTCCTGTCAACTGTCACCATTTGTCTCGATTCAGTGGCACTCTCCTACCTTCTCTAACAGTTATGCCTGACTGTTTCAGGTCTTTTCTCATGCAATCCACCCATCTATCTATATATCTATCCATCAATCCATCCATCCATCCATCCATCCAACCAGCCAGCCAGCCAGTCATCTCTTTGCTGGATGCCCTTGTTTCCATTTGCCATCTTCCTGTCTGTCCTAAATTTTTTTCACCAGATTATCTTCTGTTTTCCTGCACATGTACCCAAACCACCATAATCTGTTCTCTTTGACCTTCTATTTAATTAGAGCTTTGATGTCCTCATTTCTTTGTCTGTCCCACAATGAGCATCCAACCATCTGCCTCCAGCACTTCATCTCCATTACCTTTAGCTTCCTCAACTGCTCTGACTTCACTGACTACATTTCTTTACCATACAGCAGTACTGGTCACAACACTAGTTTGTGCACCTTACTTTTCAGCTTTTTTGGTATTCTGCTTTCATGCACTACCCTTAATATTCTGTGCTATCTGGCTGCTGCAACACTTATTCTAACTTTGACCTATTCATTCAGAACACCTCAAAGACACTTGAAGCTGTTAACCTGTTCCATTATTTTTTCTCTCATTTCTCAGCATATTCTGATTTCCACCATTTGCTGCCATTACAACTGTATTATCTGTATTCAGTTTCACCCTGTATGCCTTCAGGTTTGCATTATAGTCTCATATCATTTGCTGAAGTACTTGCTCAGAGTCTGCCTGTAATGCCACATCAGCTGCATACAGCAGCTTTATTGATCCATCCCCTTCGAAATGTGTGCTAATGTACTCCATCACCAGTATGAACAGCAGTGGTCTCAGAGTTGAACCCTGATGCACACCCACTCCCACTGGGAACCTCTCTGTGAGAATGAACACTGTTCGTACTTGTATCATTGTGTCCTTGTACATAGCCTGCACTAATTTTACTGATGTTTCTAGGAATGCTCAAATCAGCTTTCTTGGGACCTTGTCATATGCTTTCTCCAAGTCTAGGAATGCCCATCTGGACTTTTTCCTCAGTTTTAGTTCCTTTCAAGTGTCTGTCTTACTGAAAACGCTGGGCCAGTTGTGCTGCATCCTGATCTGAAATTAAGCTGATCATCTCTCACCTACCTTTCAACTAATCTGCATATTTGTTTGTTAATCACCCCCTCCAGAACTTTCACTGAATTTGACAGGAGTTTGATACTTCTACATTGCCTACACTTGTGAATGTCTCCTTGTTGTTGTACACTGGTACTAGGGTGCTTATTCTCCATTTGCCACGGATACACTTTTCTCTGCATACTGCTACTAATAGACAAGAGAAACGGTGTAACATCCATGGTATCTATAATCCAACTGATTTCTGTACAACTTCTGTGCAGCAAATAATTTACATAATGGTAGCTGGTTGATAGTATACATAACTATACATCAATACAGCACCACCCACTTTGTCAGGGTTTATCATTCTAATTGAATGGCTATCACTCAGATCTCTCAACAATTTTCTTTCATCCACTAGTAGATTGTACCAAGTGTAACCAGTCTTTAAAACATTCAAAAGATGGTACAGTACCTTAAGTGACCTTTGCATGAATGCTAACAAGACCGAGATTAACATAGCCTACCATTGCATCGACTTCTGGTTAGAGGATATTAAAACCAATTATGGGCTGGATGGTTTCAATCAAGACTTTGTAAAAAAAATGGAAAAAACAGTGATATAGAATATTTTCGGTATACCCAAAGTACATAAGTTAGTGGCTGATCTTCCACTCCATCTGATTTTTGCGTCAGCTAGTTATAAGACTGAACCTTTGGCAAAATTTGTAGATTTTACTTTAAAAACTTTTTTGATGACAAGCCTTGTGTGCTATAGGACACCTGGCACTTTCATAATGAGAGGTATCATTCTGATTCTGATAATGATTTCATTTTTTGGTCATTGATGTGAAAGATTTACTTTTAGTTATTTCCCCATCAGGAGGATTTACAGTGGTTTAACAAAACTCTAACAAGTGGTTCTGACTTAGCCCACAATACCGTAAAATTGGTGGTCGAAGCCATGGAAATAATTTTGGCTAGCAATTTTGTCTTTTTTGAATCAGAGTATTTTAAACAAATTTTAGGTGTAGAAGCACCAGCAGCCCCAATTTTTACCAGTATTGTGTTATGGTGGTGGGAAAAGTCATTTGTATTTGCATTTCCTTTTGGTAGTTGCATAAAAATTTGTTTGAGATTTTTGGATGATATTTTTATTTT
Source organism: Protopterus annectens (assembly GCF_019279795.1). NCBI lineage: Eukaryota > Metazoa > Chordata > Ceratodontiformes > Protopteridae > Protopterus > Protopterus annectens. The sequence continues at coordinate 625,232,043 of NC_056725.1, read as the reverse complement.
ATGGGCAGGTAATGCATAAAAGGTGGACCTCTTTTTTGTTTTTTAAAGGGCAATGCAGTTTGAATTATATCAATCTTTTGGATGTTAATATTGGTAAGGACCCTATCGGGCATTGTTTTACATCAACTGTGTATAGGAAGGAGACTTACTCCAACAGTTTGTTGCATTACAGAAGTCACCACCCTCCTTGGCAAAAGAGAACTGTAGTTAAAAGCCAATTTATTAGGTTGTCACACCTCATCACATATGAGACAAAGTTTTATGATGAAGTAAACATTTTAAGTAGGATGTTTCAGGATAGGCAATACCCCATTGACCTTATTGATAGCTTAATGAATGAGGTGGTGAGGGACAGATCTCAGTGTTATAGACCTGTCCTGAGACATAGTCTTAGTGTTTTAAGAACAAAAAAATGGTGAGGCCATCTCTGGTGATGTGATGGTGAATTTTGATGTTGAGAAGACAATTTTTTTCTAGGACTCTTGTTTGTGGCTTTAGTTATGCCACAAAAGAAGTCAAAGCTATACTGCAAAAGAATTGGTGTAATTTTAGAGCATCACAGGTCTTCAATGCCACCTTGGATGAATGTCATATTATAGGATTTAGAACACAGACCAATTTGAAGAAGTTTTTGAGACAGGAAGCAATAATAAGAAGAAAGACAAACTAGCTTTGAAGGGGATGTTTAAGTATGGAGCTTGTGGCCAATGTAGGTATATCTGTGAAGGTGTAAATTTTGTTATAGGCAATTTTTCTAAGCCTGTATAACCTAAGGGAGATTTAATTTTAACACCAAGGATGTAGTTTCCTTTGCACAGTGTAGCTAGGGTCCAGCTTTTTATGCTGATAAAATAGACAAGGCATTGAAAACAAGAATATACCAACATGCATACACGATCAATAAAAAGGACTCTAACAATGCTTTATTCAAACACTCTGAGAAGTGTAAGAATTTTAAGCAATTTGTTTTCTTTGTGTTGGAAAAAGTCCCTTTGTTTGACAGAGGTGCTAACTATCCTGCATACATTGATAAAAGGGAACTGCACTGGCAAGTTTTGTTAGATGCCACATATCCCCCAGGCAACGGTGGCAGTGTCCATTCATAGTTTATTAATAATAAAAAGTATGCATATTTAACACTGACTCTCGCACTGAGCACTATTACTAAACTGGCCAATGCAAGCTTATTTGATGAGGTTTTATTTTATATTTAATAATGGATTTGTATTTTTGAATGGTTTTTAACTTGAATCGTATATTTTGTTGTTACAATTTTATAGCTGCTATTTATATTCTGCTATTTATATTAATGATTTGTACAGTAAAGTAATGGCAACCTTGCTTGGCCACAAGATGGCAGTGCTGCACTAACTATTTAAGGAAGTTAGTATGAGGGAGGTTTTAGTTAGCATGAGGGAGGTTTTATCCATCTTCCATGGTGGTACAGCGATAGCATTGTTACCTCACAGCAAGAGATTCTCCTGTTCGATTCTCGGCTGGGCTTGGGAGTGCCTTCTCTATGGAGTCTGCATGTCCTCCCCGTGGTTGGGTAGCGTTTGAAAGACATGCATGCGTAAATGGGTGTGCCTTCATTGAAGGTTGGGCGTCGAGCTGGCACCTCGGCATTTCATAAAAAAATCTAATGCCAATCATTAGCGGACCGGAGTTCCACTGTGGTGACCCCTTACCGGGAAAAAGCCGAAAGACAAACAACAACATTATGAGGGAGGTTTTATCTGAAGTTTTCAGCACTGTAGCAAACAAAAGCACTTATTATTAAAATGGTTTTCAACTTTCTTGGTGTTCTACAGGTTTGTTTTGGGTTTGATTTTTGTTTTTGTAGATGGATCACACATCAGAGGTGTACCCACTCAAAAAGGGATTAGTCTGCAGAGATTATTTGTATGCCAGTTGAAACACTTTGCAAAAACACTGCCACATCATTTATTTGCATGCACTCTGTGAAATAATCACAGATAAATGAATTGTATCATATCAGTAATATTTATTCTGGGATCCACTGTGTGCAAAAGGAGGTGAAACTATTCTTTTGTTGCATTTTATAAAATAATTGCAGATACAACTCATTTTATCATATGTATTTTTTTTATTATCAACAGTTTCTCAGTTTTGAGCCATTAGACTATGATAGATTTACATCACAAAAATTTTTTTTAGATTTTTCTTTTTAAAAAGGTACTACATCAAAATCATAAACAAATTGTGTTGTTGTAATGTCAGAAGTGAAAGCAGTATTTGTTTACCTGAAAGATTTTTTTTACTGTTTGAATTGCTTAGAAAATTCAAGATAACACATGTTCCATTATATCTGCATCTAAAAGTACTATCAAAATACACTTATTAACTGAATGCCCAAATATACTATCAAACAAGTTTTACTAGAAAATGCCATATCCAAATGTGTTCTCCATACAATTGTGTTGCGGCATTTTAGAGAAAAAGCCTTGTATTATTAGCAAGCTTCACCAGCAGGCCTAAATAACTATTAAAATGTTCCAGGCTGCATTATACTTATTTTCTGTAAGGGGTAAGTGCAATCATTTATTTTAACAGTATGAAATGCTGTAGATACATAGAGCAAATCTTCACTGGGTTGCCATTGTATCAGATGTAAAATTATATATATTTCTGTATACAATGGTATTTTTCTATCACCAGAAATATATATCCCATAAAAATTGTTATATTAGCAGAAGGCAAAAAGGCAAATAACTCAGGCAACTTTAACACTGCTTTGTACATAAATCCTTAAGAAGAACGGTAATTTAGATTCAGTGTGTATCTGGGTATCTTATTATAATTTCCAGAGACTTTCTTTAAGAACTGTCAAACTGTATTTTAGTGCTGGTCTCCAAATGCAAGTTTGCAACAGTATTCCAGAAATATAAGCCAGCTAAGCTGCATTATTCAAGTGCTGAGTATATGACTTCTGCTTAAGGTGTACAATGCAGTATGTGACAAAATGTATAAGTACTGAGTTGTCATTATATCAAGTGCAAAAGTAGTATACATTTTTCTATAATGCCAATATTTCCTGTCACTGGAAATATGCTAGCAACTAGCCATGACACAAAAATAAAGGTGTGTACTTGTCTTCACTAGTTACAGTTTATAGTTCAGATTTATGAAATATTTTTCAGAGAAATTTTCTGAAAATTTCTAGCAGTTACGGAAATATAGTCCTATTCTGGTAGGTGCCACCATTAGACCCATATACCCACTAGACTCCTCAGTTTGGTGACATTTGGTTCAGAACAAAGACGTATACATACATATGCCATCTAACTGAAAAACTCAACTATTAGAATATATCTTTACAGTGTTGGTATAACATTAGAAGAATAAAAAAAAACATTTATTTCTCAGGAAAGTGATACTTTCTGTTTTAGATGTTCTGGCAAAAACACAGTTTTGACAAGTTTAAAGCTGCATCCATATACCTAAGATACTATCATTGCCTTATACTCCTTAGTGTTTGCTTAGGTGAGATTCTTCCACTCTTGTTTATGAAAATATATTGAATACTATGATGATGTGAGGTATTGTCAGCTATGCCAGGAGAAGTAGGGCAGTGGATGTGTAACATATGCCAGCATAGCTAGCTGGAATTTTGTAAAGAATTATATGTTGTATGTATATCACACTGATTTGTACAGATGCTTGTATTGAAAATGTATTTGTAAAGCTGCTTATGTTAAAAGTATACCAACAGTAGGTACTGCTAGACAGAAAAGAAATACACCTGCATGTCAGACTATTGTAACTGTTAAAACGAATATATTGTAACAGAGGATACTGGAAGAGAAGAGGTTAATCTCAGTCTAGCTAACTTTGAAAAATAGTCTGAAATTAAATTGCTTGGTTTTGACCATGAAGATTGTATCTTACAGCTCTGATTGCAGCTGGAGACGAAGTGTCTGTGAAAACCAGGACTAAGAATCCTACTGTATTTTGCTTAGGGGTGAACTAATTGTTACCCTAGATGGGTGGAAATTTTGAAATGGTTTTATAGCTTCCAAATGCTCTAACATATGTCAGCAAAGCTCTATCTGTGTGAATGGTAACACATATGTGCTAAATTCTGGTTCAGTTTCTAGCAAAAGGGGTAGTGTGGGAACCAGAGTTAGATGACCAGATGTATGTGATATCATTCTGTAATCCAGCACTGAAATAATGTTTTAATACTAGATGAAACAAAAGCCTCAGAGCAGTCTGGTTTTAAAAGCTGACCAAGAAGGAAGACTACTCACCCACTTCATCTTGCCTTGCTTTAGTTAGGAACCAGGGAATAGCAATTCTTTAGATCAGTCAGGAAAATATAGTGAGATTAGTTAAGTACTGTTTTTCTCTATCTGTATGAATCTATCCATAGGTGTTATTTTTAATATTTCCTGTGATTGAAATTATGGTGTTTATTGTAAGTAGATATTTAGTATTTCCATGTTCTTTAATTATTTTTCCGTATCTGTGTGAATCTATCCATCGGTGTTATTTTTAATATTTCCTATAATTGAAACTCTGGTGTTAACTGTAAATAGATAGTTAATATTTTCATGTTCTTTTATTATTTATTATTAAATATATTTAAACCTTTCATTGTGGCTGGTCTTTTAGAGCATATTTTAACCTTTGAAAGTACTTAAATTTATTTGGTGACACTGTGGCCACTCCTGAAAGCTTTGCTGCATTGGTCAAACACTACCATTTGTATTAATATTAATTTTACGCAGTATAATCGTATACCCTTGTAAAAGCCTAAGAGTAGTTGGCCTTGGAGTATTCTGGTAGCAGTACATACCTTATAGTCTGGGTAGAAAATGCATAGCTAGTAAATTTCCCAGGTGTGTGTGTGTGTGTGTGTGTGTGTGTGTGTGTGTGTGTGTGTGTGTGTGTGTGTGTGTGTGTGCATTTGTGAAAATCAAATCACAAAGAGTGTGTGTGTCAGCTACTTAATGCAGAGACAGAGAGCACTGGTTTCACAGAGAGGGTGGTGGAGGACTTGGCTTAGAACATTTAGCTAAGGACTCAACTCTACAGCTGTGTCAGCATGGGACTCTTACTGGAGGCCTGGAGAGAGAGAGAGGGAAATCCAGCCCCTGGACTGAGTGTGTTCCCTGTGTGCTCTTAAGGGAAACTGTGCTTGATGCAGAGAGGTTATCTGAAAATACTGTATCTATTTTTGTTCCAAGTGAGTACCCTTCACCAGTGTTAGTGGTGAGGATTCAGGCTCCTTGATTATTGGCCCAGAGCAGGGGTGTCACAAACACTAAATTCTGAAGATTTTAAATGTCACAAGTTTTTAGCACAAAAAATACAGCATTTGTCTGCAGCAGAACAGACATAGGAGTGACTTTGAAATGCATCCTGTCTTGGGTTGTACCAGCAGATGTTAGCACCACCTGTGGGCCATAAAATGGGAGGTGGCATGCAGCCATGGAGGGATTACAGCAGATTTTAGACAACACTTCCACCATTTTGCAATTCTTAGACTTTTCTAGGTGAATGGTTTTAAATACTGTTAGTTCAGGATCTTTTCTAAAGTTGCATATCAGTATGTTTTCCTATTTCAGTAGCTCTTAGCCTTCCTGCGCAGTCATAAACAACATTACCTAGTGAATTTTGCTGCAGATAGTCCCAGTTCAGTCTCATTTAGGCGTGTAAACATTTTGGTGATTTAAAGATCCCAGTTACATAAATTATTAGTGTTAAGCATACTACTGGTGATGACATGGTTTCCCAACCCAGCCCATTTGTTGACACTGCACCAGTACAGTTGTCCCTGCTGTTTTGTATTCCTTCACGTTACTTATATGCAGGTGCAAATAGATGTGAGCATACACACACACACACACACACACACACACACACACACACACACACACACACACACACGCACACACACAGAGCTAGTAATCCTCCATTATGCTGCTTAATCCCATCTCTGATGGCATTTCTCTCATAGTCTCATTGGGCAAAGGAATAAATCATCAACATCTACATACCGTATACAACATGGACTAACAATGCAGTAACTAAGTGCATTTAATACTATACCTTCATAAGACCTCAGTCACTCTGTGTATTGTACTCATTATGATCACATTGACATTAAAATTAGTGGACTGAGTTCACTGTGTATTTCTATACAGTGTATGACAAGTCTTGTCTCAGAATACCATACGTAATATGTGTGCAGTGGTTAACTGACAGCTCAGTCAGTACATCATATAACAGTATGGGCACATTGACTGCTAGATCATATTTTCATCATCTTTCCTAACACCATACTATCTTTAACCTAAGGATCTCCTCTTGCTGTTTCCTGTACATACCCCACATGTTACTCTCTATTTACCTATTCTTCTATCACAATTTTGCCCTCTTCTGCAATTCCTCTCCTCTCATCTCTCTTCCACATTCCACATGACCTACAGTATATATCATTATCTATTTAACTATCCTCTAGCACATTTCTATCCAAATCATATAATTTGTACAGCCTACTTGTCTCTTAGCTATACTCTCCTCATAGTCTGTACCTACTGGCCAAGATGGTTTTGAACTATTGTATGTATAACTGTCAAAGGAAAAATTAAACTTCAAAAAGATCAATACACGGCAGGTTCAGGTTAAGGCACTTTAATCTTGCAGCAAGGAGACAAAAACGTGCTAATACAGAGATTGTCTAACTAAAATCAGGAAGTAAGTCCATCTTTATACACTTTCTAATAAGACATTGCCTACTAAGCTGATGTAACAGATCACAATTTCTAACATCATTATTTCATAGCAGCTGTTTGTCCATGATTTTCTGCTTGCACTATCAATTTTATGAAAAACCTCTTAAGAAAAACAACGTGGCCTTGGTGACCACCGGTTAGATACAGCTTCCCACTATGTTATGTTACCATTCAAGGTACTATGGTTAATTCGAGCACAAAGCAAGTACAGATTCTTCAAGCAGTCTTTGTTTGATGTATCTCTTCTTTTCTGCAGCTGTGCATGTTCTCATAACATGAACAAGGCTGATTGTTCATATTCAATCATATTATAGAAAACAGTATTGTTCTATTCATTCATTTCCTGACCTAGCAGATAATCACCTGCTTCTCAGTACATTTCCAAAAGGCATAACATGAATTTTGCTGTGCTAGCAAATACTAGGTCAGGGGGCATCTTGCAAGTTTCAGAAAGCATACTGCAGTTTCAAAAAGCATCTTATAATTTCATACAGTATCAAGCTGTACATAAAATAGAATGAACATGTGTTAAACCTTTTAGCTTCTAATAAGCATTAAACATATACATAAATGCATATTTTTCTGACATTTCCCCCCTGTTAATACTTTTTATTCTATTTTCAAAAGCATAAATGGTTTGCTTCTTCTCCTAACTTCTTCCATTTCAGATTTGCAGTTAAGAGTCATTCAGTTTAGACTTATGAAAGCATTTCACTTTTTAACAATTCTTCAATTTCAGTACTTTGATACAAAGTCTCAGAAACTGACATGTCTATAAAATCTTTAATTAACTTTTTCATGCAGGGAATACCACAACAGATGCATGCTCCTAATAGGAGTAATCCCACACAAATGGCAATTAGGATGTTCATTAGGATGGAACCCCACCACCCAAACAAATTCTGGAAAAAGTCCGTCAGAGGGTTTGGGCCTGGTTTGGTCATGGTCGACACTTGCTGAATCACCTCAAGATGGTCGTTTATCTCATGCTGGTTGTCAGGAATATACGAACAGCATTCTTCTTTGATTAAAGCGCACATACCACCTCTCGCCGCTAGGGTGAAGTCGAGAGCCATGCTGTTTTGAAGCACCACAGTTCTCATAGCATTTAGTTCATCAGCCACTAATTCGAGAGCAGAAAAAGTTGCATTGCTCATAACTTCAAGAAGTTCAGACAGTTTTCTAAGCTCCCAAATCGATTTTACTGCGCCATATGCAGGGGCTATGCCTGCCCATGATATAATAGTGTCACTCAAGTCCATGTGTGTTAGTTTATCTTTGTTCTTCACGGAATTATGGCTTCTCCATCCTGCTTCGATACGTCCCACTGGATTTTCAGGTCTCTTGATTGGATTTCCAGGTTTACTGCTGACCTCTTTGACGTTTCGAATTTTCCCTCGAGGCAAAGCTGCAGTGTGTCGTATGGCCGGAACCAGGTAACCCAAAAAACAACTGCCGGACCAATTCTCAGGTAACCATTTGTATGCCTTTTTCCCACAAACAAAATAACAATTTTCCACTTTAGTATTGATATATGCTTGCCCTGCATGAAACATTTTCTTGTCAATAATAGAAAGTTGCTTCAAAAGAACAGGATTATGTTGTATTTCACTAACAGTTCTTTTCATTTTCTCAAGATATGAGTCATAGTTTGCATCACAGATAGTTTCTGCCTTATTAGCCTTAATATAACATTTATAAGAAACAGTCACATTGCAATTGCTCCAACCCACCTGAATAGTGTCATTTTTATAAAAAACATACAATTCCTTTTTGTGTAACACGTAGGTACAATGCTATTTTGTCTTGTGATTTTACAGGTGTAGTATCAAAAATCAAATTTTCCCAGGTCTCATTGACCCCTAGGGGGACAGCAGTCATTAATAATCCCCCATATGCTGTTGGTATAGCTGTGCAAATCCAGCAGTTTGAAACATTAAAAGTCTCAGCATACACATATTTAATTGCTTGGTAAGTGTTAAAGTTTGGATGCCAGTCTATGAGTAATGCGTCACGTTTGTTCAGTTCAACTCGTGTGGCTGAAAAAAGGAAAGGCCACAGCAAAAAGATCAATGTTATCAGTATAGCTAACAGGATGATCATGCAATTTTTCTGGGGTTGTTCTGCATCCCTGTTTACTCTATACCTGGTCATTTTGTTCTCGTTGTATAACAGTAGCAAGATTTTTGTCCAGTTCAAAGTTTTTGACCAGTTTGCAGTGCGTTAAATGGATCCAAGACGCACGTTCAGCTATCTTGACTGCAGTGGGTGTCGCCAACAAAACTTGGAACGATCCTTCCCACTTCGGTGAACTCCAATTTTTTTACTTCACAACCTTCACCCAGACCCATGCGCCTGGTTGTACTGCCTCCGATGGTCTGGTCTGTTCTTTATCTGAAATAGAATTTAACTGCAGAAGTTTGTTATTCAAAAATCGCCTCATATACTCTGCAAGTGAACTGTCAGCCTCCTGGTCTGCAGGCATGAGAGGTTTCCACTGAGGTATATAATATGCCCTCCCAAACAATGTTTCATAAGGAGTTAACCCCTTTGCATTTGGAACAGTTCTCATGCTCAACAATGTCAGAGGCAAACAGTGCACCCAGTTCTTCTGTGTCTCACTAATCAATTTCCTGAGCTTATTATTCAGAACTCCATTATACCTCTCTACTAATCCTGCAGATTGGGGGTGGTATGCACAATGGTTCTTTAATGAAATTCCGAAATATCGACTCAACTGTCGTATGGTTTGATTTACAAAGTGTGTGCCATTGTCACTGTAGATCTTTTCCAGTATGCCAAATCTAGGAATAATTTCTTTAACGAGGACTTTTGCAACAGTAGCTGCATCTGGATTTTTGGTCGGAAAAGCTTCCACCCATTTGGAAAACATATCTATAATGACAAGACAGTACTTTTTATTTTCGCATTTGTTTAGCTCTATAAAATCCATACAGATAGTATGGAACGGATATGGTGGTGTAGGGAAACTCCCTTGCTTAGGCTTCAGTGCCCCTTGTGTGTGATGCCTGTTGCAAACATGGCATGTTGCACAAAATTTTTTTGTGTAGTTTGCAAATCCATACGTCGTAAACACTCGATTCACTAACTGTACCATCCCCCCTGTTGAGACATGGCACTGCCCATGGCTCAACAAAGCTGCATATCTAAACAAGTTAGACGGCAAAATTGGTTTCCCTTCCTTGGAGATGTACAGCCCTTTCTCAAGAATTGCTCCTCATTTTTCCCATTTCTGTTTCTCTATTTTCGTAGTAAGTGTCTGCATTGTTTTTAACATTTCTAAATCTAAGGTCTCAGAAGGTTGTAATTCCTCACTCAAAAGAAATACTTCTGGAGCTGTAGCTGCTTGCTTTGCAGCTGTATCAGCCCTCGCATTACCTTTTGAAATCCTATCCTGTTGTTTGGTATGAGTTACGCATTTACAAATAGCTACTTTCTGAGGTAACTGAATAGATTCTAATAAATCTAAAATAAACTGCTCATGATTAATCGGTTTGCCAGTAGATGTTATCATTCCTCTATTCTTCCACTGTTGTGCAAAAACATGTACAGTAGAAAAAGCGTACTGGCTATCAGTAAAAATATTTACACATTTACCCTTTGCTAAGGTACATGCTCAAGTCAAAGCAATCAATTCTGCTGCTTGTGCAGACAAGTTGTGTGGTAAAGACTTTGCTTGTAAAATCTTAGTATCAGAGACTACTGCATACCCTACTAGGTTCTGTCCTGTAGGACCCTTTTTGCATGAGCCGTCCACATAGTATGTCACCTCGGCATCATCCAAGGGAACATCCGTAAGATCTTTTCTAGGCAGTGTCTTTTGCTCAATCTCCTGCAGGCAGCAGTGTGGTTTGACATCTGCAGGGGTTGGGAGCAAGGTTGACGGATTCAAAGTTGTACATCATTCATTTGTCATATGAGGTTGGCTCAATAGTATAGTCATACAGGAAAGATGTCTAGCAGGAGAAAGATATGCTACTTTTTCTTGCAGTAAAATAATCGCGACTGCATGAGGCACTCTCAATGTGGGAGGGTGGAACAACACTACTGAGGCTGAAGCCTGCACTGCCATTGCAGCTGTGACTACTGCTTGTACACAGTGGGGCAAGGATCGCACCACTGGGTCTAGCTGTGATGAATAGTAAGCTATGGGGCGTTGCTTGTCCCCATGCTGTTGTGTTAGCACTGATGTCATATAGCCTTGCTTACAATCTACAGTTTGAAAAAATCGCTTATGATAGTTCGGTAATCCTAAAACTAAGGAAGATGCTATCAATTGCTTCAGTTTGCAGAAAGCTGATTCTGTTTCTGGTGTCCATTGTAATAAATCTTGTGCTGCCATAGGTTTCTTGAATATCAAGTTGGTCAGTGGAGCAGATTCCAGGGCATAGTTTGGAATCCAACTCCGACAAAAATTAGTCGTACCTAGGAAGGACATCATTTCCTTCTTGGTAGTCGGTTTGGGTGCTTGTAAAATTGCTATTTTCCTGTCTTCATCTAACATTCTGCCTTCTTTGGATATGACATATCCCAGGTATTTAACCTGCTTTTTCCAAAGCTGCAGTTTGTTTTTGTTTACTTTGTGTCCTTGAATGGCTAAAAATTGTAGTAATGCTATGGTATCTTCCCTGCATTCTTGCTGGGTGGGAGCTGCCAGCAGAATGTCGTCTACATAAAGTAAAATTTGGCTGCCTCTCAGTGAGATAAATCCTGCCAGGTTGCTTGCCATTTCCTGTGCGAATATTGTCGGGCTCTCACAATATCCCTGTGGTAGTCGCATATATGTATACCTTTTCCCCTGAAATGTAAATGCAAACCAATGTTGGCTGTCAGGGTGTATCGGTATTGAGAAAAATGCATTGCTGATATCTACCACAGAAAAATACTTCAGTTGAGGTTTTAAATCATTCAATAAAGTGTGTGGATCTGGCACCATTAGTGCTCTAGGTATTACTGTGTCATTTACAGCTTGTAAATCTTGGACCATACGCCATTCTCCATTTGCTTTTCTAACAGGAAATAAGGGTGTGTTACATGGTGAATCGGGAGATTCTACCAGTACTCCTTCCTTAAGTAAAGCTGCTATTATAGGTTTGATTCCTATCTCTGCATCTTTTCTTAAGGGGTATTGTCTCTTCTGTGGTCTAAATGCTGATTTTGGCGTAATAGTAACTGGTCCTGCTGTACGAATAAGTCCTACATCTGATTTTCCTGTAGACCAGAGAGTTTCTGGTATGCCTCGTAAGGCTTTTTCTTCTTCCTCTAGTAAGAGTGCTATTCAGCTGTCCTTACTTGCCTGCAAGTGTACAGCTGGGTGTGTCTGTGTTATCCAATTCAATTTCTGCTTTTGTACTCCCTGTTTTGATAGTTCTAATTCTGTCTGTTTCTCCCACCTTGTGCCTTTTTCTCCTAGGTCTGCCCACTTTACATTCTTGTTTTTAGTTAAACTGACATGTGGTAGTCGATTAGATTTATAAAGTGCTAGGAATTCCTGGGGCAATGAACAGCTAACTACACTGTTCCCTTCAGTGTCCCAGTACAGATTACGCAATACTAATCTGTTAACATGATTTTTAAACAGTTCTTGCTCATATTCTTCATCAGGTCCTGGTGTGCTACAGTAATATAGAGTACAATGCAACAAATGCTGTTTATCAGTGTCAAGGGAGGGGGACTTACTGATGGCTACATTCATCAGCTCTTCAGTTATTGCCCCTGGACCAGTCGTAACCAAGTCCTGGCTGTACCAATAAAATGTTTCACCCTCCAGTCGCACTACAAAAGTATCCATTTGTCACTGTGCTTCCATACCCTGCATGGTTGGAACTACTGCTATGCCAAATATCTGCATAAGGTCTCTGCCCAAAAGGTTTACTGGGCATTTTGCAGAAACAACAATTTTGCTCTTCTGGGTCATCCCTGAAACAGGGTCAGTTATTGCTATGTTATGGGAGAGTGGCTCCCGATACAGTTGTCCATTAGCTGCTTTCACTAATATATACTCAAGTGACTCTGAATTTTCTGGTAGTTTGGAAGGATGTATCAGGGTATGTGATGCCCCTGAGTCACACAGAAATTTAACTTCCCTCCCCTGTACCAGAAGTGTATCTTCTGGTTTTGTGTCTGCTAAGTAGAGCTCTAGGCTCAATAATGCTAAATCCAAAATTTCATTTTCTTCATTATCTGTGATTTCTTGCACATCCTCTATTTCTTCTATCACATCCTCAGCTCCCTCTATCACATTCACATTTGTCTTTCCTTGGTCATTTCTCTCTAGTGATTTCTGACTACCATATAGTAAGTCCTCACCCTCCTTATCTTCCGTGGCTACCTTCTTATTTTGCTTGCAATCCCTTGCCAAATGTCCCTTTTTCCCGCATTTAAAACATTCACCCCTTTTCTTTCTCTCTTCAAACTCCTCTGATCACTTATCAGATTGTTTATTTCCCTGGGCATTTTTCTTGCCCTTCTTCCCGGACTATACTACAAAGACTTCCACTCCGTCTTCTACTGCAAATACTTGGGTTTTCTTTTTCTTTTTGCTATTAAAATCCCTTTTGGCATGTCTCACATATTCAAGTAATGATTGTAATCTACTTGTACGGTGATCTACCATGTGTTTTGTAATAAAACTACTTATGGGTGCAATACTACCCTTCAAAAATGCATTCTTTAGCTGCTGCTCATATGGGGAATCATGTGTTTGGTCTTCAGGTACCTGTATTCAACAATGGTTATTAAAACACTCTAACAATCTGGCATAATATCCATCAACAGTTTCGCCTTCTTGTTGGATGCATTGATTAATACAAGTCCAGTCAGCCCTAGGCTTCCATTTCTCAGAGATTCGGTCTGTCAGACCTTTCACTCTGTTATCCAGTTCTGCGTTACTATGTGGGAGTTTCCTATGTTCTGCATCACGGGGATTCCAGTTGCCACTGATCATGTGCCAATCTGGACCTACGATTTGTCTGACTACTTTCTCTACTTCCTCTCCATTTAAATGGTAACTTAACCTCATGCCCTGTAAGTCTTCTAAGAATTTTCTAAAATTAACTTTTGGATGGGGAATTCCCTCTGTGGCTTTCCGGATGTCTTCCGGTGTCCACGGTCTATATACTAGGATAGTTGGGTCCTGCCCTTCCTGTCCTGCCTGAGAATTTGGTACTTCTATGAGCAGACATATCTCTTCTTTGCTCATAGCCCATGAATTTCCATTCATTTGATATAACTCTATATCCCTCTTGTTTTGCATGTTCGAGACTTAGTCTCGACAGGATCTCTGACAAACGGTTTTGATTTCGCAGGGACAGTTGGGTATAGCGGAGATGGATCTGCTTGTCCACTCGCTTCATATTCTGGTAAGGGAAGCGGAGGGGGTGGAGGGGCCGATGCTATTACCAAGTTATTGTCTTCTTTATCTAAAAACATTGTTTTTGAATTTTTATTCTTTTGTTCCCTGCAGTTTGCTTCCTCAAGCCACCTGTGTGCCTGGGGAATGCCTAATTGAACTTGCTTTTTTACCTGACCTTTTGCGTCTGTTTTAAGCTGTTTGACAAGTTTGATAAGTGAAGGTTTGTCTAATTTGCCATCGAATTTGTATTTATTAACCCATTTTGTATAATACCTAACACTGTCGGCACGTTGTAATTGCATATATTTCGCGTCTTCGGTTAACGACGGATCTCGGGATCTTTTTGTGCACTTATTTCCCATGTTGTCTTAACTTAGTTAGAAAATGTTATGTAACCCTTCTTATCACGTGGTACCATGATTTCTCTTTTTCACAGTTTATCTAGGATAACTGCCTACCTATCCTGTTTCGCTGATCTATGACAAGACAGCAATCTTTTTTTGTCCCCGATTTATAAAAATCTGCCTGACAAAAACAAATACTGTGACAAATCCCTGATCTGAAACAAAGAAAAGGTAAAGTCCTCCTTACCTGAGCCTCCGTGATTGATCATCTCACTGATGGTACCGTAGACTCGTCCTCCAATCGCAGATCAGAAAACAGTGGGTGGCCTCTTTTGAACGACAATTCAGCCGGAGGTCTTTCAAAGCAGAAGAACCGATGTGGCCTCTTCCCCGTACGGTTTCATGCCACCGGGCCCATCTGACCTGAGCTAGAGTGAGAGTTTCTGGTCCGAAGGACCAAACTGTCAAAGGAAAAATTAAACTTCAAAAAGATCAATACACGGCAGGTTCAGGTTAAGGCACTTTAATCTTGCAGCAAGGAGACAAAAACGTGCTAATACAGAGTTTGTCTAACTAAAATCAGGAAGTAAGTCCATCTTTATACACTTTCTAATAAGACATTGCCTACTAAGCTGACATAACAGATCACAAGTTCTAACATCATTATTTCATAGCAGCTGTTTGTCCATGATTTTCTGCTTGCACTATCAATTTTATGAAAAACTTCCTAAGAAAAACAACGTGGCCTTGGCGACCACCGGTTAGATACAACTTCCCACTATGTTATGTTACCATTCAAGGTATTATGGCTAATTTGAGCACAAAGCAAGTACAGATTCTTCAAGCAGTCTTTGTTTGATGTATCTCTTCTTTTCTGCAGCTGTGCATGTTCTCATAACACGAACAAGGCTGATTGTTCATATTCAATCATATTATAGAAAACAGTATTGTTCTAGTCATTCATTTACTGACCTAGCAGATAATCACCTGCTTCTCAGTACATTTCCAAAAGGCATAACATGAATTTTGCTGTGCTAGCAAATACTAGGTCAGGGGGCATCTTGCAAGTTTCAGAAAGCATACTGCAGTTTCAAAAAGCATCTTATAATTTCATACAGAATCAAGCTGTACATAAAATAGAATGAAAATGTGTTAACCCTTTTAGCTTCTAATAAGCATTAAACATATACATAAATGCATATTTTTCTGACAATAAATGTCTGCTCTTTCCATCTATGTGAATTTTATGGTATATTCAAGTTTTCTTACTCTAATCTGTCATGTTATGTAATGAATGTAAATTATGCTGATTGTCTCTGCAGCTTTTCTCCCCGGGCTTCCACTGAAAATGGGTTCTCACTCAGTCTGACTTTCCCAGTAAGTGAATGTTAAATGAATAAATAACTAAATAAAATATACTTGAACACATTCTGCTTATTTTAGCCAGAGTTCTCTTATAGATCATTCATCAGGCCCACATTGTACACTGAGCATGGAGTGCCTGATAGCTGAGCACAAAGTGAAAGGTTTGTATACATTGACTCCATGGCTGCTTGTGTAGTATGTACACGCTGCCATGTCATTCAGTGTCCAGAGAGCCTCTTCATGCACCCTGTATGCAGTGAGTGACCAGTGAGTTACTAATTCTGATGCACGCAATCTGTGTGTACTAATTCACATCTCAGTCAGTTGCATATTACAACATACATTTGCAGTTCTACCACTAAGTGAAGTCTATGCACAGTGTTGTGTATGTCAGTAACTGGACAGACTGTTCAGTCTGTATGTATGTCTGAATACTGCATGGATTAGCAAAGCAGTCACTGAGTGAACAGACTGTTCAGTATAATCACAGTGTTCAGTAAATGACTTAGAACACTGTATACAGCATGCACACAAGGAATGAGAGTTTATTAGTAAATACACTGTACGCCTAGACACACTGCCTGACACATCTTTAGGAAGACTGTTCACATTCTGAAAGATCTCATACTGCTTAGCCCTTCTTCCCTCACAGACTGTTTAACAGTGTCTATTAAAAGGATGCATTCAGCATGTGAAATGTTAGATTAAATATTACCATACACACTCTTTTTTTCTGCATCATGGATTCCTTCCTTCCTTCTAAACATAGCTTTCTGCTACTGAGAGTGACTGTCAGCTCTGTCCCTTTATTCAGTGCCTTATAGACTTTGCAGCATTTTATTTGCCAAAATGACACAAAGCTATTCTCACACTAGTTCTGGTGAATGGAGTTTATCAATAGAGGATTTGTCACTGGTATTCTTCTGGGCATCTCTCTCCTGATATAAGTTTATGGTAGAGACAAATTTAACATGGAGCTGGGAGAGCTTAGTTAAGGTTATAGAAATCGGTAGACCACATGGGCTTAGTAGTCATTATCTGTCATTACAAACCATATTTCTACATAGATCACCTAGCATATAACTAACTCAGATGCTGTATACTGTATGTGCAAAACTGGCAACATCATTCACTAAGAATCCTGAATATTATATGTACACAGTTAATGATGTCATTCACAGAGAGTACTGTATACTGTACATTTGAACTTAGTGATGTCATTCACTGAGAATGTTGTATACTGTATGGACACAATTACTGATGTGATTCACCGAGAGTGCTGCTTACTGTATGTAGATAGTTAATGATTTAATTCGCTAAGAGTGCTACATACTCTGTCTATGCAGTTAATGATGTCATTCACTGAGAGTGCTGTACACTGTATATAAGGATTTAATGATGTCATTCACTGACAGTGCTGCATACTGTATGTATGCAGTTAATGATGTCTTTCACTGAGTGCTGCATAATGTATGTACACAATTATGTTATGCACTGAAAGTATTTTATACTGTAAGTATACAGTTAATTATGTCATTCTCTGAGAAAGTTGCATACTCTAACAGCACAGTTAATTATGTAATTTCCTGAGAATGCTGTGTCCAGAAATTACATATTTAATGGGAAATCCATGGAAGATGCTGTATATTGTATGTGCATCTTTGTTGTTGTGTTTTTCGGCTTTTCCCGGTTAGGGGTCGCCACAGCAGAGCTCCGGTCCGCTAATGATTGGTAGTTGATTTTTACGTGCCGAGTTACCAGCCCTGACGCACAACCTTCAACGAAGGTATGCCCATTCATGCATGCCTCCACGCATAAGACACTCTAGCTGAGAATCGAACCGGACAGCGTCTTACTGTGAGGCGACAACACTACTGCAGCACCACCACCGCGGGTCTTTAATGATACAATTTACTGAGAATGCTGTATGCTATATGAACATGGTTAATGATGCTTCAGTGAGAATGATAAATAATGTAGGTACATGGTAAATTATGCCATTTACTGAGAATTGTGTCTTCTGTGTGCAAACAGTTAATGAAATGATTCAGACAGAATCTGGTGTTCTGCATATACAGAGCTACTAATCTGAATCACTGACAATGTAACATACTGTGCCACCTCGGTTACTAATTCTGTGCAGTATACATCCACTGAGTAAAATGTATTGCTTATACGTATCAAAATCAAAAACACTTCGGCAGCGCATACAGACAATATTTTAATGATTAGCACTTTCATCTAGAAATACCATTGAATCTTCAGAACAAACATACCAAATAATTCATCGTTGATATATCGTTCTTATCAAGTCACATGAAAATCATGTGACATCACACACATATAAGCAATAAAAGAATTAGTAAGACAAAACTTTGTAGAAACACTTGAAAGAACATTCAGACATAAACATAAATCAATATTTTCTAAAACGATGTAAATCATTTTAAGATCTTACTGAACATGATCTTAAAAAAACTTTATGCAACATGTGTAGATTTATTCATAAGGGTCCATTTGTTAGCATTTCTGGACAAAATAGGAGTATTAGCGCAAGGTCCCATTATACTTGCAAATCCAGTGTCCCAGTGCAAGGTCCCATTAAACTTGTAAATCCAGTGAGCTGGTGCAAGGTCCAATTATACTTGTAAATCCAGTATCCTCGGTGCAAGGTGCCATTATACCTGTATATCCAGTGACCTGGTGCAAGGTTCCATTATATTTGTAAATCCAGTGACCTAGTGCAAGGTCCCATTATACTTGTAAATCCAGTGACCCAGTGCAAGGACCGATTATACTTGTAAATCCAGTGACCCGGTGCAAGGGACCATTATACTTGTAAATCCAATGACCCAGTGCAAGGTCCCATTATACGTGTAAATCCAGTGACCTGGTATAAGGTCCCATTATACTTGTAAATCCAGTAACCCAGTGCAAGGTCCCATTATACTTGTAAATCCAGTGACCCAGTGCAAGATCCGATTATACTTGTAAATCCAGTGACCCGGTACAAGGGACCATTATACTTGTAAATCCAGTGACCCAGTGCAAGGTCCCATTATACTTGTAAATCCAGTGACCCAGTGCAAGGTCCCATTATACTTGTAAATCCAACGACCCGCGCAAGATCCCATTATACTTGTAAATCCAGTGACCTTGTGCATGGTCCCATTATACTTGTAAATCCAGTGACCTGGTATAAGATCCCATTATACTTGTAAATCCTGTGACCCAGTGCATGGTGCCATTATACTTGTAAATCAAGTGACCTGGTGCAAAGTGCCACTAGTGGACTGGTGCATGTTGCATTATGCTCCAGTTGTGAAGCATTTTAGATAGGGATAACAAATAGAGACTTGTGTAAGAGAGTTAAGGAGTATATTTCTGCCATTTAAATTCAAAATGAAAATAATGCTCTCTCTGACTTTCTGTAAGTTGTAGCACTTTCAAAAAATTTTATTTTTATGTAAATGATCACCTGTTAGGGGACTGTAGAGAAGGTGATTTCATAAACAAACTAGTGAAAAAGAGAAATAAAGAGGCTTATGTATTTACAAGCAAATAAACCTCTGGGACTAAATGGTGTTATCAATAAAAGAGCTGGTAACATAAAACTTTGTAGATACACTCTAAAATAATTTAAATCATTGTTAAGATCATATTCTCTGTGCTCTTAAAAACATGCAATATTAGTAAACACTATTTAATCTTCAATAATATTTTGTTTTTAAATCCAGTTTAATTTTATTTTGCTTCTGTTGATTTATTTATTTTACAAATATTTTATTTAATTATTTTACAAATAAAATAAATAAAAAAAACATAATTTAATCACAGATGCTTACTCCCTTGTAAATGTAAATTGGAAGCTCTTGTTTATGGATATGGATAGCAAGATAAAAGCAGTGAACTATTTCTAGTCCCTTAGTTTATATACAGGTCAGGCATATTTTTATCAACCACGTAAGAAATTGTAGAACAGCAATTGATAATGAGTTGTAGGATTTTATCAGGGAGGGGAAGCATAGGTGCCAGAAGCTGCTGAAGACTGGAGGGAGGAGGCAGAGGGCAAGAGGGGCACTTATGTCCACCTAGTATTTTCACCCAATATATATATATATATATATATATATATATATATATATATATATATATATATATATATATATGTGTGTGTGTATACACACACACACACGGCATGGGGAACTGACTTTGCACAATGTGCAAATGCGATTCTTATCAAAGCAGGATAAAAGACTTTTACTCAGTTAATCCCTCGGGCAAATCAGGTAAAACACAATAAGGCTTCTACCAGAAGTTTCCATCTTGGAAGGATTGAATTCCTTGGAAATAAGTTCACTAACCCTGAAATGTTCAACAAAATACAGACAAAAGTGCACAACACAGAAAAACTTTGCATAACTGCTAACATATTATAATGCACTCCTCTCTTCTCACACTGCATTCTTACAGAAAGGCTCCCAAACCAAGAATCGGCAAGTTGCAATTAATATCCAAACAAAGATATAGGATCAAGGATTCAGATTTATAGGAGGTAACTATGCTAATGGACATAGGACCTTTACCAAGCTAGCCATGTTATACCATGTTCCCACAGACCATTTTCCTTTTACCTAGATTTCTGAGAAATAGATTCCAAATAGTAAAGAGTACAGTATAAATCTATAAACCCATGCAGTAGTACCATAAACACTCAAGAAATAACTAATAAATGAAAACTATAATATGCTGTTGGATTAAAACCCCCAAAGACTGCTTCACTAGTTTTCCATGTATGCACAACCACCAAAATGAAACAGTTCCCCTAATGACCAAAAGCAAATTCCATCAAAATGAATCATTTCCCCCAAGGGGACCATAAGTAGTATGTTCATGTATGCACAAGCACCAAAATAAAACATTTCTCCAATGACCCCACCAGTCAGGTTTCTCCATGTATGCACAAGCACCAAAATAAAACATTTCCCCTAACAACCCTCTCAGTAGTCTGTCTATGTATGTACAAGCACCACCAAATGACATCAGAATAAATCATTTCCCCCAAGGTTCCCTTAATTACTTTTCCATGTATGCACAAGCACCAAAATGAAACATTTTCCAAAATTACCTGTTCAATAGCCTGTCCATGCATGCACATAAGGAGCAAATGACATAAAAATAAATAATTTCCCCCAAGGTACCCTTAATTACTTTTCCATGAATGCACAAGAACAAAAATAAAACATTTGCCCCAATGACTTTTTCAGTAGTCTGTTTGCATGCATAGTAAGCACAAAATTACATCAAAATGAATCATTTCCCCCAGGGATCCCTTGCATACTTTGTCCATGTATGCACAAGCACAAAAATTAAACATTTTCCCTATGACCCCCTTCATTACTTTGTCTATGCAAGCACAAGCAATAAAATGAAACAATTTCTCCAATGACCCCTTCAGCCAAGTTTGTCCATGTATGCATAAGCACCAGAAATTAAGCATTTCCCCCTAACAACCCTCTCAGAGTCTGTCCATGTATGTACAAGCACCACCAAATGACACCAAAATGAATTATTTCCCCCAAGATTCCATTAATTATTTTTCCATGTATGCACAAGCACAAAAATTAAACATTTTCACCAATGACTTTTTTAGTATTAATTACATCAAAATTAATACTTTCCCCAAGTATAATATGCACAAGCACAAAAATTAAACATTTTCCCCAATGACCCCTTCAGTACTTTGTCTATGTATGTACAGTCAAGAACTGAAATAAAAAAGTTTCCTCAATGACCTCTTCACCACCCTAGACGCAAGACCCTCACCCAGTGCCATTACTGCCCAGTTACCAAACAAAAAATAGAAGATAAAATAGATAAATACTGGTTGCAGAATAAAAACAAAATTATATCAAAATGAATCCTTTCCCCCAAGGATCCCTTATGTACTTTGTCCATGTATGCACAAGCACAAATATTAAACGTTTTTCCCAACGACCCCCTTCAGCACTTTTCTATCTATGCACAAGCACTGAAATGAAAAAGTTTCCCCAATGACCTCTTCACTGCCTTAGACCCAAAGATCTCTCCCAGTGCCTTTCCCACCCAGTTACCAAAGTCAAACCAAAAAAATAAAATTGATAAAATATTGGCTGCAGAGGTTGCAACTGCCTACAAGAAGACAGTAATATATTTAACATACCACCACCATGGCACTGACAGCAATGGACTTCTCTTCTTCAACAAGAAAGAAAGAAACAACAAACTTCAATCACTCTCGACGATTGATTGAGGAGTGGAAGGAGGTCTGTCCTGCAGATGATTATATGGCAAGCAGAAGCAGAGACAACAAACTTCAATCACTCTCGACGATTGATTGAGGAGTGGAAGGACGTCTATCCAGCAGATGATTTATAAAGCAAGCAGAAGCACAGTAAAAGTGCAGGAGCCCGTAAGGTCACAGAAAGAACACAATGGCTTTAACTGGCAATTTTTATACCTGTGACCTGCCGCTGAACCCTGGCCAGGCTGAACTATTAAGTTAGTCAGGTGGGGGGAGGCAGACTAATGCACCTGCTTAGTGGGGTCAGGTCCTTGTAGTTGCAGTATAGCCCAGTCCCCAGAATTTAAAGTTGAACACCCCCCACACAATTGGAAGTTAGTCCAGGAAGTCAAGCAGCAGCAGAGGCAGAGCACAACAGTGTGAGCTATTGGATCCTAATCCGATTTTAATAAAGAAAAGAAATTGCCACCATTTTTACTAAAATAGAAATTGCAGAACTGTGGGCACTGGGTTACGCTTCACATTTGCTCATTTATTCATGCAGCTCAGTGCAGCTGAACTGAGATTGCACTATAGTGGGGATCGGGAAATTTACCCTTTCCTTCACTGTAGTGTGATTTCGGAGTTTGTATATATAACTTGGATGCAAAAGTGGGGGGTGCCCCTTCTTCCTCGCTCTATGGTTCCAGTGCCCATGAGGGGAAGAAGGCAAGGGTCATTGGGTTAAATTATTCATTCCAATAGAATAAGGTGGTTTAGGATTATCTGATTTGAAGGACTATGATAGAGCTACACAGTAGTGGCTCATGTACGTAACACAAGCAGAAAGCTATAATATATCATGGAAAGTGATGATGATGAATAAGGGGCAAAATTCAAGAAATAAGGAGAGAGAGTGGGATTTTCGATGCATATCCTAAAGGAAAATAACAAAAGCCATACAGTAGAAGTTAAAAATAGAAGTCGAAGTTAAGGAGTGCTTGTGAAGTGAAGGATTTGGTGTAGAAGGTCTAACACAGCTTATATCACAGCATGATGGAAAAAGTCCCCAAAATAAGGAGAAACAGGAAGATCAGAAGACATTTGAAGAAGGAATATGGACATGGGAAAGAAAAATATATCTAATATGGTGTAATATTTATGCAAAGGAAAAAGCAAAACTAATCAACACAAAAAGGGCAGCACCAAAGGCATTTGAAGAGAAATACAGGCAAAGGAATACAGACATGGAAAACTTTACAATACAAAAAATTAGAAGACAAAGAGGAAAAGCAGAAAAGAAGATTAGTAATGGAGAAGTTAAAGAAATAGGAACTGAGTTTATGGAGTACCTGCAAAGTGAAGAATTAAGTGTAGAAAATCTAACTCAGAAAGCACCACAGCAGGATAGAGCAATAGACATTTAAATTAAGGAGAAACCAGTGGAATGAGAAGCAACTGGTCAATTGGAATATGAAGATTTTTTGCAGCCTTTTAAAGGAAACCAGTATAAACGTTCACTTGAAGCTGGACAGCAAGAGAAGGAACAGAAAAGTGCGGCAACTGTGATGCCGTCAATGATGAGGAGTGATAGGCTAGTGAGTTCCCATATGACAGAGAAATGGATGAGGCAGGATGAAATTGAAGAGAATGTGCCACAGGAAGATACTATAGAGCTGTCTATAGAATGCTCTCAGAAAATGGAGAACAAAAAAATGTGCCCTCAGTTAAGAATAAAATGAGCTAAGTAAGAGAAGAATTGCTTGATTTTATAGAGCTAGATCGACATATTAAGATCAATGAAAGTAATAGACTGCAGAAGGTCAATAAAACCAAACATTTAAAAATTTGATAAAACAAATGAACACAGTAATTAGGACTGTCCATAGAGATCCATGCGATATAACAGAAATAAACAGAATATATTACTGTGCATTTAAATTAATAACAGATAAAATTCTACCACAAGGTCACAGGGTAGTAAGGCAAAGGAAGGGGGAGAAATCAAATATCATCATGGAAGTATCGAATACAGAAAACTATAAAGCAATTAAGACAAGAAGTGTCACAGTTAGAAGAGTATAGAAGAGGGAACAGATCAACAAAAATACTTAGACGTGATAAAAGCAATGCACAGTATTATAACAGTGAAGAATGTATCATGCACTGTCACAAATACTAAACTAAAAATATCAGCACAGTTGGAAAAACTTAGAAGATACACAGATAAATATAAAGGAAAAGTACAAAATAAGCAATTTAATGATGACCCAAAAAGTCTTATAGAGAATTGGGAAACAAGGTAAAAGGAATTGAAAGACCACCAAAAAAAAGAAGAAATAGATGCATTTTGGAGAAGTATTTATGAAGATCCTGTGGAAAATAACAAAGATGCTAAATGGATAGAAGTAAAAGAAAGTATAGGAAGTTCAAAGGTACATGATATCCAATGGGATGAAGTAACAGCCAGAGAGATTGAAACAAAGTTAAGAAATGCCTCTAACTGGTAAACCCCAGGCCCAGATGCAGTACCTAACTTCTGGTTAAAAGTATTAACATCTTTGTACGAAGATTTAGCCATTTATATGCACACCCAAAACAGACAACAACCTGGCTAACAGGAAAAACAATGCTCCTACTTAACAGTGAACCTGCAAGCTATCCTAAAAATTATAGACCAATAACTTGCCTTCCAATTACTTATAAACTATACACTGGAAATGATGCTGAAAGAGTTTATAGTCATTTAGAAGAAAACTCAATTATGGCAATAGAACAAAAGGGCAATAAAAGAAAGTCATATGGAGTGAAGGATAATTTGCTGTTAAATGAAGTTATAGTGGAGAACTGTAAAAAGGGGAATAATCTAAGTATAGCATGGATTGACTACAAAAAAGCATTTGAGAGTATCCCATATTCATGGATAAAAGATTGCTTAAAAATGTAAAAGATACACCCTACACTGATAAACTACATCACAGCGACCATGAAACAGTGGCAAGCCACTTTGCAGTTAAGCATGATAAAGGACAAATTATTATTCAATGGTCCAACAAAAACAAAACAAAAAAAAAAAACTGAAGCAACTGCCTGCATACAAGAACACAGAGAGCAGAACCCCGTACAAACCAGTAAAAGCTACTGCAAGTCCTACTTTTATCAACAGACTGTAAGCAGTGTAAATCTATTATAACCTTCTCTCTGTGATACTCCTACTGATTCTTCTGCTGTGCACACTACTGGAACTCACCCCTTTTTTCTCCCATTTATTGTAACAAATTTATACATTTTCCAAAGCTTTGCATTTATTTTATATTCTTATATTTTGTTTATCTTATATATCACATTTATTTTATATTCTTATATTTTATTCTCCCATTTATTGTAACAAATATATACAGTTTCCCAAAGCTTTTCATTTATTTTATATTCTACTTCCCTGATGCTCTACTAAATCTCCTTGTGAATTCACATAGATAAACAGACGCCTTTAGGTACTGACCTGGGCTAGCTGGTTGATTGTTTTTCTCTTCTCACAGCTTTCTCCAAGTCCTGGTTCATAGCCACTCCCTTTTTCTTGTTCCCCTAACATAATTCTACTGTAAGTTTTCTAGCCCTGTTAAACCTGTTTTCTCACAGCTTTCTTCAAGCCCTGGCTCTTAGCCCCCCTTCTCTCAGTCTCCTAACATAATCTTATTGTAAGCTTCCCAGCCCTGTCAATCCTGTCTATTCCCTCCCTCTGCCTCTTGAGAGTTTACTTATTCCTCCCCTGAGCTGAGGAACCATCTTTAAATACTTAGACCATCTGCTCTCCCTCCAGATTTCCTACCTTACTGATAGTTTTCTTTCCAGATAGCAACTCCGCAGTTGGTTTCAACCTGCTCCATTTGTCCTCGCTCTGCTCTCCTGCCCTACCCTCATTCACACCCACCCCCACATCAAGGCCATTTCTGCAGCGTCGCTATTTCCTCGACTGTGGATCGAAGGTTATGGACCGGGTTAAGGTAAGTGTGCGAACGAAGGTGAGTGTGCGATTGGGAGCAGGTTAGGTGAGTTAGGGTTAGGGCACGGGTCAGATAAGTGTGCAATTGTGTGGACGTGAGGGTTAGGGCGGGGTAGGTGAGTTAGGGTTAGGGAGCAGGTAAGGTGAGTATGCGATAGTGACGGACCTTAGGGTTAGGGTTGGGTTAAGGTAAGTGGATAGCTAGTGGTGTATGTATGGTTTAGTGTAGGGTTTTGTGAAGTGTGTGTGTGGATTATTTATTTTGGTGTGCTTGTGTTGTGTGTATGTTTGTCGGAACAGCAAATGTTTTCCCTGGAAAAAAATTCGCTATTCTGACTGTTCGGTTTTCTGGTGTTTCGCTCTACTGGGTTCGATATTATAACATTCGAAGTTCTAAGACTTTGATGTTATAATATAGACCCCTCAATTATCCCCCTTCAATTCTCCTCTCATTACACCACTAGCCACACCTCTTCACTTCCCCTCAGATTACACCATTAACCACACCTCCAACCAAACCCACACATACCCAACATCTTAACTCACCTCATCATTACCCCATCAGTACAATCTCTTCTCCACCACCACATCTCACTATTGCACACTAATTCTCACTCCTTTAGTCACCCATATCCCTTACTACAATGTCCACCTCTACTATCACTACTCTACTTACCTTATCGCTCTCTTTCAATATCCTACTACATCTAACCTCTCTACATCATTCTTCTACCTCTTCCTCCCACTGCCCATTATCCTCTCTCTCCATTCAGTCTGAAAACAACACTTCCTTCTCACAAATTTAAGCCAGCCTTTACAACAGAAGCATATTATGTACCAGAGTAAAAATCCTCCCCCACCATCACCACAACAATAATATTTTCTTCCTAAATTATCCAATCAAAGTAAAATGGAAACTAGAATACACTACTCTACCATATCCTGTAACAAACCTATTGCTATTCGATTCCAACCCAGGTCCCATCTCCTCTCCTCTGCAACCTCCCCCCAACTCCCATAAACCAATAACTTCCCACAATTAACCTACAAATCACAAGAAATAAAATATCTGACTTCCATGCATGGATATACCCACAGCAAACCCAATATTATTGCCGCAACTGAAACATGGCTAAAACCCTGCATTAAGGACACAAAATTCCTTCTCCCAGATTTCACCTGTATTAGGGCTGACAGACCCTGAAAAAAAGGTGGAGGCATCTCTCTAATATACCCTATGTCCTTCACTATTGTCCCATATACAAAACCAATCCCACAGTTCTCCACAGCTGAACTTCTAGTTTCTTTCCTTAAAATGAGTAATTGCAAAAACCTCTGTGTGATAGTCATTTACATTCCTCCGGGCAATAAATTTCCAATTCTTGAGGAAATTCTTGCCTGGGCATCAACTAACATAAAAAATGAGACAATCATACTGGAGACGTAAATACCAACGGGCTAGACATATCCCCACACCACTCTAACTGCAATATCAATCTATATAAGTTCACCCAGCTAGTTAACACCATAACCAGGCCTGGTAAAATTAATACTAATGGCTCAATCCTAGACTGGATTTTAGTGTCTGACTCAAATAAGATCACGTCCGCTAGTACACTCTCCAATAGTATAAGTCACCACTTACCAGCCTTTATACAACATGAATGTACCACAACAATTAATAAACATCAGTACAGGGT
The DNA here is from genome assembly GCF_019279795.1 of Protopterus annectens. NCBI lineage: Eukaryota > Metazoa > Chordata > Ceratodontiformes > Protopteridae > Protopterus > Protopterus annectens. Next base: position 625,204,233 of record NC_056725.1, on the reverse strand, counting down.
TACCAGAGATGAATCCCAGTTCTGTCCATCTATCTTTAACAAAAGGTTGCATAGCATCAACTGGGATGCACTAAAATCATTTTCGCTTGATGAGGCAGTTGAGTTCTTCTACTCAACCTTCCTCAACATACTAAACAATCTCGCTCCCCTTAAACAAAAGAGAGTAAAGACCAACAATGCCAGTTGTCTAAGATGATCCACTAAGGATCTCATGAAATGCAGGGACAAATCATGGAAAAGCTGGCAAAAAAGCAAAACCCATCTGATCTCGCCCAATACAAACAGCTCCAAATCCTGGTTAAGTGCCTAGTACTACAAAAGAAAAAAAGAACACTACCTTACATTACAAAATCAAGACAAGCAAAACCCAAATAAATTCTGGACCTCTCTCAACTCTTTAGTAAACCCAAGCTCTAGTAATAATCCTTGGCAAGACCCAAATAAAACACCCACTGAAATTGCTGCAACCTTCAACTCCTATTTCATAGATACTACAGCCAATCTAACCGCTACCTTTCCCAAGATCAACTTGTCCACCACAGACCCCTCCACAGCTAACACCAGAACACCCTCTATTCCCAACTTTACTCTGTCACCTATACCCACCTTGACTATTAAAAGATTGCTTCTGAAACTTAAACAATGAGCAAATGCCCCTGACAATATACCAGCCAAATATCTGCAAATCTCAGCCAACTAAATCACGTACCCTATCAGCATACTTCTCAACAGATCTATCCAAGAACCCTATATGCCCATTATCTGTAAAAAAGCTTATATCCTCCCTCTACACAATGGGGGGCCCAACAGACACCATCAACTTCCGCCCCATTGCTATACTATCACCCATCTCTAAGATTCTGGAAAAATTTATTCATTCTCAACTTCTTCACCATCTGACTCACAACCACATCCTCTCCCCCACCCAACACAGATTTAGGCCAAGACATAGTACCACCACTGCCCTCATATCCTTCATGGACACTGTCAACCAAGCAACATGATGCTGGTAAAATTGTATCTTCACTATTTCTTGATCTTTCTAAAGCGTTTGATATTATATCCCACTCTTCTAACAAAACTTTCTAACATAGGCACCTCACCTCAAACTCTAAACTGGTTTACTAATTACCTCACTAACAGGCAACAATCAACTAAATGGCAGAACTCTTACTCCTCTTTCCGAAACACCACCACTGGTGTTCCTCAAGGCTGCATTTTAGGCCCACTTCTGTTTAGCATATTTATGGATAACTTTCACACCACACTCTCACAAGGCTCAGTCATCCAGTACACAGATGACTCCACTATCATCTGCACTGCAAACAACTCCTCAGAACTACACCAACTCACCCAAAACACCCTCACCTCCACTGAAATTTGGATGTCTAATAATCATCTTGCCCTGAACCCCAACAAAACCAAACTAGTAATCTTTGCCCCCAAAACATCCACACCCCTACAAAAAGACAACGTCACCATTCATTCCCTAAATGGTACCACCATCGACATTGTACCTAGCACAAAACTCCTAGGTGTCATCATAGACGAAAACGTCACATTCGAACTGCACATCCAGTCCAATGTCAAAAAGACACATTAAAAGATTGGCACTCTCGACTCACACAAACATCTACTCAGTGCATCAGCTTGACTTTCCCTTGCCTCTTCTTTTCTATTACCCTCTCTTTTATAGGGACCCCACCTCCTCACCAAATTCAATCCTCTCTGAAGTCCAAACTAGACTCATGCTACAACAAAATTGCTAAGTCTGTACCAATGCCTCCTACTCATCCCACCATTGCTTATCATTACGCAACCTAAAATGACTTGAACTCCCCAACTATCTCACCTTTATCCAACTAACTACAGCTCACAAACTCATTCATAATCCATCCATGAGCCCTGCTCTATCTTCTATACTTACTTTATACCATCCTACCAGAACACTCCGATCCAACAACCAACTGCTTGTAAATGTAGAAAAACCCAGACTTTTGGCTGGCCAGATGTTTTACTCCTTTACCATCACAAAACTTTGGAACTCCCTCCACCCAACACTTAGATCCACCCGCTCAGTAACCCTCTTCAAGACATCTCTGAAACAACACCTCTCCTCATCTTGGCTGTGCACATGTGCTAACAACACATCTCATATAACCTGACTTCAGCCATCACAACTATTCTCACCCCCACTCTACTACTCTGGCATCCTCCTTTCACATCCATCTGTCTTTTTACTTACTCTGCCTCTCCAATCTGTCCACCTCCCTCTGACATTAACCCTCATTGTCCTACCATTGATCCCTCCTGTCTACTTCCTTCTCTTCCTAACCCTTATAGACTTGCCATTGAACCAGGCGAGGCATTCAGGTACTCTCGCAGCCTACCTTAATATCATACCACTACTTGTATCTGCAACAATATCCACTGACTTTGTTGATTTCTGCAACAGGACTTGTATAGCCTATCGCTCAGCTATTACACCTCCTAAACGTGTGAAAGGTTTAAGTACCTAGTCTCTCTGCTTAATTGCTATATGTGCTTTGCAGCCACTGCATGAAGTGTTCTATATAAATTTTGCTAGCTGAAAACTACTCATATGGAATGTTCTCATGTATCCACTCCATATTGCTTGTATAATATCTTTGATTTGAGAATGATTACTTATGTAATCTTTTTTTCACCAGTTGTATAAGCTACCAGTAATATGTACTAAATGTCTTTATTAATGTAAATTCTGCATTGTATGTGAAATGCCTTATATGTGGAGCTTTTTTCCCCAGGGCTCCACTGAAAATGGGCACTTCTGGCCCAGCTGGACCATCCCAGTAAACAAATGCAAATAAATAATAAATAAATTATTCCAGGGATAAAAATCCAAAGTGGGATATTCCAGGGTGAGTCTCTGCCACTGTTGCTGTTTTGCCTTGCCCTTAACCCATTAAGCTGTCTGCTTAACAGATTAGGTCATGGCTATAGCTTGGCTCCCAGAAAGCAACAAAGTGTAAATACTTCTCATCTTCTCTTTGAGAATGATTTAAAACTGTATAGCTCATCAGATGAGGAACTGAAAGCACAACTGCAAGTAGTCAAAACATTTTTCAGATGATATAAGAATAATGTCATTTGGTCTTGATAAATGTGCAAATGCAACCTTTAAAGCAGGAAAGCTGCTGCACTAAGAAAACATCAGTTTGGGACAAGAATGTGATATAAAAACTTAAGCAAGAGGGAGTGTATAAATATTTGGGACGTGATGAAGGGTCAACAATAGAACATGTACAAATACAAATAAAACTTAGTAAGGAATATTTTAGAATATTTAAATTAATCCTGAAAATAGTGTTGACATCTAGGAAGAAACTTCAAGCTATAAACCAATTTGGTCTTCATGTCCTAACTTACAGTTTTGGAGTAATTGACTGGCCTCAAAAGGTGTTGGATAGATTAGATAGGAAAACAAGAAGGATGCTTCTTGCTCATCAATGGTTTATAAAAATCAGTGCATAACAAAATTATATATTCCCTGTTCTGAAGGAGGTATGGGCCTGTTTGAAATTGATTACATGTATAGATCTGCAATTGTTGACTGCGCACATATCTGCTGACCTCATAAGACCCATACGTAGTGAAAGTTTTGGAAATCAAACTAGAAGTAGATAAAAATCAGGCAGCAACTGAATGGGCCAAGAAACAAAAGAAAGAATATAAGGTGAAGGATCAGATGAGAAGGCAATAAATGTGAAAAATGCATAAATATAGATGCAAGTATAGAAAACTCCTGGAAGAACCTCATGATGATCAGTATCGAAGGCAGGAATGGTTAAGGAGAGGTGAATTCAAACCAAAAGATGAAAGGTTAATATTGGCAGCCCAAGATAGTGGGCTACATACTTGTTGGTTTACAAAGTCCATTGAACATGTGGGAGAAACAGACAAATGTAGGTTTTGTAAAACAGAATTGGAAACAGTCACACACCTTGTTGCCGGTTTTGACGTACTGATGGCAGAAGGACTGTACACTGAAAGGCATAATAATGTGGCAAGTGCAACTAACTCTGGGCAAAACTGTAATCCAAATTGTAGCTTGCTAAAGATCCCCCACCATGCCCCAGGATTCCCACTCCTCTTTTCTTGATGTACTGGAAAATATTAGGGTTCAACCAAACACCCTAATAATGGGTGACTTCAACTACCCCACCATTAACTGGGAAAACTACTCGTGTATCAACTCCTTAGCTCAACGCTTTCTGGAATTCATAAACTCGAATGCCCTGGATCCACTTATCCACACTCCCACCAGGGGCAACAATATCCTTGACCTAGCCATTACCAACATGAGTGACCGGTATTCCACACCTGAAGTCAACTCCTCGTTGGTCCAATCCGACCATAAGCTAATCACCCTTGATATACACATCCCGGCCCCACTCCCCATTAAGGAAACCACAGTAAAAAATTTCTCCAAAGCCAACTTCATGCTTCTTAAGACAGAAGTGGTGAACTTCATGACACCCATGCAGATGGACAATACAGTTACAACTGGTGAATCCTACACAAATGCACTCTATAAGCAGTAACACAAGTGTATGGATCGTGCTATCCCAAACAGAACCAAGATGCTATCCTCCAAAAAAAGGAAGCCAATCTGGCGGTCCCCTGTCATAAACAAATTGTACAACAGAAGGAAGAAACTGTTGCAAAAAAGAGTAAAATCCCATGAGTGGAGGAGCTCCCTGGTCAGCCTCAGTAAGAAGCTGAGATCCCTTATAAGAGCCTCCAAAGCTAGCTATGAAAAAATCACCACTAATTCCAAGGACATCCACAAAGCATTCTATAACTATGTCAAGAATCTCGATGGCAATACCCAGATCTGCTCTGAGTTACAGCACAAAGGCAAGAAAATTACAGAACCAACTGATATTGCCAACATCCTGGCAAATAGGTTCAGTGCTAACTTTACCCCCCTCTCACCCCCTAAAGGGCCCATATCTATACAGGACAAATGCAGAGTTCCTGTAATCACAGCTACACAGGTAAAAGCTGCACTCTCTAAAGCCAAAAACACAGCATCCATGGGACCGGACAGCATCCCAGGCTGCGTTTTACATGAACTTCAGAACAAACTGGCAACCCAGTTAAGCACCATGTTCAATAATAGTCTTGCATCAGGCTTTGTGCCCACTGAATGGCTCACAGCAACAGTTATCCTACTCCACAAAGGGGGAGCCACCACTGATTCCAGGAACTATTGACCTATTAGCCTGACGAGCCTGTTCTGTAAGGCCATGGAACATATCATCATGGAACTCATAAACAAAGACATTGGTAACCACCAAACTCTGACTCCCACCCAGTTCAGGTTTGTGAAAGGCAGATCATGCCTCCTGAACCTGATCGACTTCTTTGAGGCAGTCACCAAAGCTGTAGATGAGGGTAAGGTGGTTCACACAGCCTATCTTGAACTCGCCAAGGCTTTTGACACCATCCCCCATTCTGGAATTATAGCTAAACTCACTAAACTAGGTATAAATCCCTACGTCACAAGATGGGTTGCCAACTGGCTCACTGACAGAACCCACACTGTAAAAGTTGCAGACTCCAAATATGACCTCAAAGCAGTGACAAGTGGACTACCACAGGGTTCTGTCCTGGGACCTCTCCTGTTTGGTATCTACTTCTCGGAAGTACAGGCTAACACAGAAGGCCTCTGGCTAATGAAGTTCGCAGATGACTGCAAACTAGGAGCCATAGTCAAGTCCCCAAATGATGTGGACATCCTACAGCAGGGCCTCGCTGAGACAGATGCCTGGTGTCAGAGCCATGGCCTCAAGCTCAATGCCAAAAAGTGGAGTGTCATCCCCTTTGGTAAAAACTCTGTACCCATGAACTACCACATAGGCAGCAATCTACGTAACACCGAATGCGTGATAAGAGACCTTGGGACCCAGGTGGACAGTAGTCTCTCCTTTGATAGTCACATCACCACAGTAGTCAGGAAGTCCTTCTATGTGACACACCTCATCATAAAAGGGTTCTCATCCAGGAAAAAAGAGGTCATTGTTCCCCTCTACTCGACACTCATTAGACCCATTGTAGAGTACAACACCCCTTTTGGAATGTACCTCACAAGACATCTGCAGCAGCTGGAAAGGCCACAGAAGTACCTTACAAAGAGGATTACTGGCCTCAAACAAATGCCCTACACTGACCACCTCAAAAAACTCCAGCTTTACTCCATAGCATATTGCCTACTCCAAGGCGATCTCTGCCTAACATATAAAGCTATGTCAAACCCAGAGCTGTTGGACATGCTACACCTAAAGAAATCCCAATCCCTCTGAGCTACACGCTCTAGGGACCTAAACCTTGTCACCACAAAAAACAGGACATGCTGGAGGGATAGATTCCTGTCCCAGAGACTTCCCATACTCTGGAACAGGCTACCCATCTATGTCAAGCAATGTTCTTCATTAGCACTTTTAAAGAAAAATCTTGATGAGCGGATGGGAAATAGGAAATACACCCCAGGGATCACTTCTGTGTCTCTGCTCGACAGTGGCACAGGAAAATAACATTCTTGGGTGGCGTAAGCCAGGGAACCTTGTTGGCTAAGCTTACGTAGACCCTTGGGCTGATAGCCTAGTACCTACCTATGAACCTATGAAGACTGTTGCCCTGGGGATTGTGCAAACATTATAATATTGAAGTGGCTGAAAAACACTGGAAACATGAGCCACAAAGCATCATAGAAAATGATGAAGTCTACATCACATGGGATCACCCATTATCAAAAGATAAATGTGAGATAACCAGATATAGTGGTCCATGAAAAGAAAACAAAAGTAGCTTTGATCATTGAAATCATTACACTCAGTGACTACACTGTCTTGTGTACAGAGAGACACACAGAAAATAAAATATCAGGATTTGTAGGCAGAAACAAGAGCAATGTGGATAAAGATAGCCAGACAGTTCCAATAGGAGTAGGAGTAACTGGTCGTATAAAAAAGAATCTACAATCATATTTAGATACTGTATGTTACCAGTACATGTAACTCTGTACGAATTGCAGAAGGAATTATTACTGGGCACATTGTGGGTGCTGCAAAGAGCACTTCTGGCTGACATGAAAGATTGAAACAATACTAATTTCATGAACTTTAATCATACTTTGACTTAGGAATGGGGTCCATTCCCATCCTTGTATTAGAAACCCAAATGGTTTGGAGAAATTAAAAAGAGAGAAACAATATTATATTCATAAAGTAGCAGAAAGTATTTTAAGAACTAAACCAACATGAGCATGGAGAAAGGAGAGTCTGCCAATAGGGATGACTGCAATTAGCAGTACAGAGAATAGGAAAGAGGGGGCTGGAATTTACTGGAGAAAACTGTCAAATGAACCAAGATATTGGGAGCAAATAACTAGAGAGGGAAATGTAATAGATTGGGAAGAGGCTGAGAAGACATTTGGATTGCAGGCTAGAGACTGCCTTCCCTACTAGGTATTGATATCAGAGTATAAGTTAAGAGAAAGGGAAAGAAGAATCCTAATAGAAAGGCCTGCTCTGCTAGAGGTTTTAGTTGGATCTAGAACAAAAGCTGATGTTAAAAAGGGGATAATTAAGAGGACATATAAAACATTATCAGTTAGAGGAAGTTAGGAAAATTGGGAAGAGAGATTTGATAAGCAGTTCACAAGGAAACAGTGAGAGGACAATTGCATGACTCCCAAATATGCAAAAAAGTCTAGAAGATTTAGGATATTTTGCTTGGAAGTGTCTGCATAGATATTTTTATACCCTAAGCAGACTCCAATTTTTCCTCAGGTAGATGGCAAAAGTTGAAGATGTGCTAGAGAACAAAGAGGTAACTGGAAACATATGTTTTGGTAGTGTAATGAGTTGTCAGACTTTAAAAATTCCCTACAGAGTATGGTGTCAGAATTATTGAGTGAACAAATGGGTGCAACTATGGAATTAGTTTTTTTTTTCTTTTTAGCTGGAATACAGGATCTGAATTGTCTAGACATAGTAAGGCTTGAAGTTTAATTCTGCTGCCAAAAAAGCAATTACTAAAAAATCTAAATCAAAGTCTAAACCAGCTGTATTTGAAGTAGTGAATACTGTAACAGAGATAAAAGAAAGGGAAGTGGGATCTTTAGAAAAGGGTAGGAGCAAATTACATATAAAAAACTGAAACTATTTGAACAATACATGCACAATACTGTTTTGGGGAGGAGTGAGTTTTACAGAATGGCAGGAATTCTTCAATTTATGCAATATTGATTTGGTGATAATTGTATAAAATAATATCTGTGATGTATAATGTTTGTAACTGTGGACATGTTAACATGGTTTGTTTTCTTTAATACAACTGTATGTTTGCCTATGCCTTAAGTGATAATTCAGTAAAGGTATTAAAAAAATAAAAGTTTGGAAGAAATAATCAACTTTCAGTAGCGAATATTGCTTATAGGTGGGGATTGCAACTTGATTTGCAACAGTGAGGATGTATCTTTGAGACATAGAAGGGAAATATAACAAAAAGAGGGTAGATTTCTGAAGAAATGTATGAAAATATTTGATCTAGAAGACCTGAATTCAGTAGTAGCAACTTAGAGAGAATTTACATATTATTCCACAAGGTACAATAACTGGGCTAGACTAGACAGAAATTATATTTCACAGGAACATGCACATTTAATTGAAAGCTTCAACACGTATCCAATAAATATTTCAGATCATGCACCAATAACAACAAAGATAAAAATGCAGGATAATGAAGTAAAAATGAGACAGTGGCACTTCCCCACCTACCCTTTAAAAAGGGAGGACTTTAAGGAGTGGGTAATGGAAATTATTCAAGAGTTACTACTGAAGATAGAGATTGCTTCAGAAGCTATAGCTAGTCAGTGGGATAAAATGAAAGTGAAATTTAAAAAAGAGTAGAAATAAAAGAAAAGGGCATATGGTTAAGAAGTAACAAGAATTATTTAGAGGGGGGATAAGAGGAATTTAAAAGAACAAGAAGAGGCACAACTGCAGAGTGCTAAAGAGAAAATAAGGGAGCAACTGGATAATATGCATGAGTTTAGAAAGATTGCTGGTAAGCAACTATTTTTTGATAACTAAGAGAAAGAAGAAATGGTTGTTGCCAAACGTAGGGAGTCTGTAACAAGAAAAGAAACTAAAGTTCCTGTAGAGGTATAACAGGTATTTTGGAAATTTTATGAAAATGTATATAAAGCAGAGGAATGCAGAAATCAAGAAGACACACAAATGTAAATATTTATGGAAGACTTAAAAATGCCACTGTTAAAAGTAGATGAGGCAATTAACAGCCAATTTAGGAGGAAATGAGATAAAAATGGTGATGTGTGATCTATCTACAGGAAGGTCTACAGGAGTAGACGGTATTTGTGGGGTAGTTCAGATGCTGGGAGGGGAGAAAATGATAAAGTTCAGGAAGGATTTATTTAACAGTATTTTAAAAGGAGAGGAAGAAACCTGGAATACCTAAAGGCAGTGGAGATCCTTCATATCAACTTCATATAGGCCCATTTCAATTTTAAACCATGATCATAAAGTGTTTATATGTATAATAGCTAGAAGAATGGTGGGAATGTTGCTAAGATTGATGGATCATGATGCAGAGAAAGCATCCGACAGAGTAAGTTGGGATTTTATGAGCAGGGCAATGGAAGTATTTGCATTACCTTGATACAATAGTAATAGTAAGGTTAATTAGGAGTATATATAAGGCAAAATGTTAATTAGAAGGGTACCTCTCTGATAAGTTGTGTCTGAACAGAAAAAAACAGGATGGGGTGTCCTCGTTCCATTCTATTTAAAACCATTGGCAGAGAGAACGGGGAACTCAGAAATTCAGAAATATAATTGGTATCGTAATCAAGAAAAGTTGGTTTTATTTGCAGGTGATGTTATTTTGTACATGATAAGGCCGGAAAAGGACACATCAGTGTTATGGAACATTCGGAGACAGTTTCAATTTTTTTCAGGTTTTAGAACTGATGAAGACAGAACTGTAAACTATGTACCCACACATGAATGGGTTCAGCAATACCCATATTTATGGGGACAAGATAAAATGAAGTATTTAGGAGTATGAGTTAAAAGGACTCTGTTATGGCAGCTAAGGATATGTGGGAACAGACTAAACAAAAGATAAAAAAACTGAGAAACTGGAAGCTCAAGTTTATGGATATGGATAGAAAGATACAAGCATTGAAATGTTTTTACTCCCTTTAGTTTTATATACACATCAGGTGTATTGTTATTAACCAGAGGCAAAATTATAAAGAGTTGGAGGATTTTATCTGGAGGGAAAGCGGGCAAGAGTCAAGTGGGATAAGTTGATCCTTCCAATAAAACAAGGTGGTTTAGGATTAGGATTACCTGATTTTATGGGATAATTTATAGCTATACAGTTAAGGCTCATATGCCTAAAACAAGCAGAAATCTCTAATTTAAAGTGCAAAGGGATGATGATGAAGCAGGGGGGACATTCACGAAATAAGGAGAAAGTGGAATTTTGGATGTAGATACTTGGGGACAATGGCAGCAGCCAAACATAATATTTTATTCATAATGTAGCAAAAAGTATTCTAAGAACTAATATAACACAAGAATGGAGACAGAAGATTCTGCCAACAGGGATGACTGTAATTAGGGGTACAGATAATAGACAAGAGGGGGGCTGGAATTTACTTGAGAAAACTATAAAAGGGACCAGGGTACTGGGACCAAATAACTAGAGAGAGAAAAGACTAAGAAGTCATCTGGACTGCAGGCTAAAGACTGCCTTCCCTATCATGGCTTGATATCAGAGTATAGGCGAAGAGAAAGGGATCAGGGAATCCTAAGTGAAACACCTGCTCTGGTAGATTTTTTAGTTGAAACTAGAACAGATACTGCTGTTAAAAATGGATAATTAGAAGGGCATGTAAAATATTTCATGATAACTATAGGAATCAATCACAGGAGGTTAGAAAATATTGGGAAGAGAGACTGAATAAACAATTCACACGGAAACAATGGGTGGACATATGTATGACTCACAAATATGCAGCAAAGTCTAGAAGATTTAGGAGTTTTGCTTGGAAGTGATTGTATAGGTATTTTATAACCCAAGCAGACTCCAAAGAATTTTTTCTCAGGTGGGTGGCAAACTTTGGAGAAGTATTTTTAAAGCATTATTTTATTTTATGGCAAAATAGGCATTTCTCTGTTTGTTGGCTTTTCTAGTTCTGTTTACCTCCTAATCACCTAGCAGGAGGGTGAATTAGCCAGGAATGTAGTTGTTTTGTAGTTATGTGTTGTTAAATCTGCACTTGATAGCTGCTTTTGCCATGCTTTTACATTAAGAAATTCCAGGATCATATATTTTGTGACAGGAAGTGTTTACCTGATCTTTCTGAGTTCAGAAGCATACCATGAATCTCAAAATGTGGTTTATTGGGGTCTATATTACAACACAGAACTTTCAAAATGTTGAGTGTTCTAATATCGAACCCTATTAATCAAACATTTAAAATATCAAACATACAGAACAGTGAATTTTTTTCTAGGGAAAAAATTTGCTGTTCCAAAACACATACACACAACACAAGCACACCAAACAAACAGCAATCAACACACATACACATAAACTCTTACACCTAACCCTGCACTAAACTATACATACACCACTAACTATCCACTTACCTTAACCCAAACCCTAACCCTAAGGTCCGTTACTATTGCACAGTCACCTCACCTGAGCCCAAACCCTAACTCACCTACCCCACCCTAACCCTCACATCCACACAATCGCACACTTACCTGACCCGCACTCTAACCCTAACTCACCTAACCCGCCCTAACCCTCACATCCACACAATCGCACACTTACCTGAACCCGACCCGTAACTTTCCACCACAGCTCTGAAAATACCGAAGCAACAGAAACGGACAACCGAATTCTTTCCCTAGGAAAAAATTCGTTTTTTTGTTTCTTCGCTATTTTTAGCATTCGCTGAAAACAGGTCGATATTAGAACACTCGAAATTTTGAAAGTTCGGTGTTCTAATATAGACCCGTTTATTGGTTAGAGGGCATAGGAGTCACCTTTTGAGCTTTTTCTGTACTATAAATCAAACAAGTTTGCAAAGCTCTTTGTTCATATAGAGAATTCTGCAACACTTTCAAAGGTTTTAACTGCATCCAAATCCATCCAACTAAAAAAACAATATTTTCTTGATTTATTGCACTCATGCGTGCTTTCTGTAATGATTATAATTGTTTTTGAGCTTTTTAAAAGCCTTTATTTTATTTTGTGGCAGAAATAGTCATTTCTCGTTTTGTTGGATTTTATAGTTATGTTTGCCTCCTAACTGCCTTGCAAAAGGGTTAAGTAGCCAGGTACTTAGTTGTTTGTTGTTTAATCTGCACTTGAGAGCTGCTTTTGCTGTACTTTTACATTACGAAATTTCAGGGTCATCCATTTTGTGGCAGAAAGTGTTTACCTGGTGTCTTTGATTTGGGAGGCACACCAGAAAGCTCAAAGTGTGGTTGCTTATTAGCTTGGGGGCATAGACGTCACTATTCAAGCTTTTTTTCTCTACTATAAATTAGTCAAGTTTATGAAGAGCTGCCCACTGAGCAGCAACAGTTAGCAGTCCACTGTATAGTAGTAAACACCTAGACTATGAAGTTATGATTAGGTCTGAAACCCATTAAATAGTGTGGCATTGTACAGAATTCAGATTAGAGCAGCTAACTTGTACATCGAATAGCACTACCATATCCCAGTACTGTATAACATCTTGCCCTTGACCTACCTTGGGAGACCCCTCTTAAAAGCCAATCCTTAATCCTAAACAGCCCACCATATTCCAGGTCTGGACAACATGAACATTCAATTTCCAAATATCTCTGTGGCCAGTTTGCTAGATTTAGGCATCCTAAGGCAATGTAGCAATTGTTTCATGTTCTCAGACAAGTTAATCATTAAAGAAAAGAACACAGTATGAGAGAGATGTAAATACACAACTTCTATGACGGCAAAAATCTTACAAGCTACCAAGGTTGTCAGGAATGCCCACACTACATACATCAAACACAGTCTGCTTAGCACACACACACAGATTGTCTTATACTGAGGTGCTTAAAAAGACCTTCCCAAACTCAAAGACCTCAAAAGCCATCAAATGGCAACAGTGCTCCTCAATCAATAATCACTTAAACACACACTAAAAGCAACATCAAACATCTCACATAAACCTACACTCAATGCCTCCCCCCCCAAAGAGCAAAGCCCATAGGGCAAGCATATACTTTACCTAATACTCTTGTCATTGGGAACTCCATTGTATGTCATACAGATGCCCCCCTCACTTGGTTAGACAAGGATAAGATAACAGTTAGTTGCCTATCTGGAGCCAAGATCTGCAATATCATGCACACACTCAAGTCACAACACCTCAGGTACCAATATGATTTGATCATAGTCCGTGCAGGTGTAAATGACATGAGACATACCTCACTGAAGAGATTTTATGGATCTCTTGGCATATGTGCCACAGATAGGTATGAGCCTTACATTGAGCAGCATTCTACTTTCATCAAGAATTATGCCACATTACAAACATAAAATGATTGATTTTAATAAATAATTGGCTTAGTTTCTGGTGTCACTCCAGGAGAATCCAATATCTGTCAGCATGGAAGGACATGGTCAAAAGACCACATTGCTTTGCCAAGGATGGGTTGTACCTGTCTCCCATAGGTTTTTGGATATTGGCTAAAACTTTATTTACTCTCTTAGAGCTTTCTTAGGTACTGCAAAAAGACAAAACTACCAACAGAGTGAAAAAGTCTACAATCAAGCTTAAGGTTTTACTGCTCAAGTGTTAGCAGCCTAAACAAAAATCTCCACACCCTTCAAGCTCTCCTCACACTGCAGAATTTAGACATCTGTGATCTGACCAAGACTTGATTTAAAGCCATTGAGAGTACTCTGGCATTGCAGGGCTATAGTGCCTTCCACACATTTAGACCAACAACAGCACAGACTGGGGCCAAAGCTGGAGGTGTCTTGATCTATGTTAGCAACAAACATCCCTCCAGCTTGGTTAAACAGGATGACACCATGGAGATCATTCATGTGCTTGTCACTATGGATAAGGTCCTTCACCATATCATGGCTAGCTACAGGTCACCATCTGTGTCTCCAGAGTCTCATAATCCTTACCTAAACTTACTACATGCACTCACCATCCAACCAAACAACCTATTTAAGGGTGACTTTAACTATCCTTCTATAGACTGGGAAACACACTGCATCAAACTTGCAGGCACAGTGCTTTCTGGACTTTATTAACACAAACACCCTGGAAAAGATAGTGCATGCTCCAAACAGAGGATCAAGCATACTGGATCTGGTACTCACCAACATGGGAGAGCATTGCAACCCCCCACCCCCAACCTATGTCACTTCCTCGCTAATGAGTTCAGATCACAAAGCTGTCTCCTCTGAAATAAAAATCAACCCAGGAAACCCAGCTAAACCACTAAGTTAGGATTAGGAACTATTCTAAGGCAAACTACTGAGGAGTTAACTGCAGAAATGCCTGGAGTTCCACTCTACTGTAATGAGTTAATTAACATCTCTTATACAACTAAACAAGAAATTAAGGTTTTAATTAAGTCCAACAAGGCCAACTGTGTGGCCAAGATAACCTCACAAGCTAAGGGCAATCAGAAGGCCTTCTTCAGCTATGTCCAAAAACTTAAAGGCAACACACAGCAGTGTGCTGAATTGGTGGTGAATGGCACTACTTTCACCAATCAGGGTGACAGAGCAAACCTACAGGCCATACCTCTCAACCTGGAAACATCAAAAATCTGGACAAAGGCCCATGAAAAATAGGTACAAATCGGTATGCTAATTAACATATAATTTGCATACATAATTATGTAACCCCACCCATTTAGATGGAATTGTGGGATACCAACTTTCAAATGCAAACCGAAGAAGAGACAACCAAAATATGGCTCTAGAATCCCCCTGCAGCCATTACAATGTCTCATTACTTGGCTATTTCGCCCCATTTACCATAATGTGCATACTTCTTTACTTCTACAATGATTATTTGGATTTTATTTTACATTTTTACAAACACTAATTGACATCTGCTAAACAAAGTAATACAGTCTCACAATGAAAATAGACTTAGCATGAAAACTTCTCTGCCCCTGAAAACCCAATATTATCTGAGAAGGACCACAAACAACTGGTCTGACTTACGGGTTGCTGAGTCCTGTTCTAATGAAGGTGCAATTGCCTGTGAACATCCAATTTTGAGAGAGTGTTGGTGTGCTCATTAAATTTTGAAAAAAAAGAAAAGGTAGTTCTAGAGATTGCTGGATTTGACAAACTAGAGAAGACCTTGACAAAAAAGGATGATTAGCTCCAAAGTATACCATCTTTGTGGAAAATCAACACGGTGGTTTAATAGACAGGGCTTGAGCTCTGAGCTTGACCTTCTGGGCGAGTGCCACTGGGGAGATGTTAATGCGCCGCAGCACAAAGAAGATCCCCCGGAGGTGGTGCAGGATGAAAACTGGTGGTCTTAACAGGCTCTTTAATGAATGTTTTGCATAATCTGCTGCTCATCAAAAGAGGAATCGATGGATGCATGGATTTCAGAGATTACAGCTAGATGAAGCAGCTAGTTAAACTTTTAAGAAGAGTTGAGACAGAGAATGTTAATGATTTAATTTTCCTGTGGGACAGGAGAGATAGGGTCCTAGGGGAGCAGTGAGAGGAGCTAAGCCTTGAAACCTTCTCCAGATAGAGGCACAATCCACTAGTGTGAGGTTTGGGTTGGTAGAAATGAACAACTGGAGGCATCTGTCGCCAGGGTAACCACTGGGAGGAGGAGAAACAAAAGTTTTCCCATTGGATGTCTGAAAGCCTGTGAAGCATTTTTTGCATATTTTCCATTTTCATATGTGATGATTTGATGATGATCTTGAAAGAAGGAAAGAGCTGATGAGAGCCACTGAAGAATCCTTTGATGGCTGCTTGCTGGAGGGAGCTAAAGTGCCGTGGCAGACATTGAGCCTAGAACCTGTAGGACCATCCTGGCATGGGCTGGATCTTGAGATCAGAGCTAGAACTTGGGAGATAAAGCCCCAGTAAAGTTCGCAGGAAGAAGAGCATCAATCTTGAGTCTATCTCTGCTCCCTACCTAAACTGTAATCCCTAGGGAAACACCCAGGAGGTGGTGGCTTTGTTGTTGTCCATGATGATGCCTGGTGGTGGCAGTCAGGAGCCAGTCGTCGAGATAGGGAAACACTTGGAATCAAGACTCCTCAGGTGAGAGCCGTCTACTGTAAACACTTACACAACACCCTGGGGGGGGGAGACCATGAGGCAGCAGCACAGAATTACAAAATTGACTGGTTTCTGTTTGGGCTGAGAGATACCTTCTGGACCTTCTGGACTGGTGATATACAATAATGATATGTAAGAGCCTTGGATCACATCCAAACATCCTTTCTGGGCGGGGGAATCTTCTGTTGGGAGAAAAAAAACAGATTTTCGAACCACATTTTCCCCCCCTTGGCCTTGCTCAGGTAGGTTACCCGAGAGGAGTCTGACAACCCTTGACCACCAGATCTCTAAGCCTGAAGAAAAATGCAAATAGCCACCATGGCATCTACAGCCACGCCTTTAGTAAGGAACCTCCTCGGGGGAGCAGATAACATATCCGTGTCGATGTAAATAGACGGGGGGTCCCACGCTCTTTCCTCTCTCGATCTCTTCCTTGGGGGTTCCTCCTCTGGAGATGAAGAAGCTTTTTGGCAGGAGTCGAGAGGCAGCCCAAGCTTTTCTCAAAGAGGGTTTAATCAAGCCTTTGAGAATTTTTTTTTTTCCTCCTGAGGACCCTAAAGAGGAAAAGCGTGACATACTGCATGACTCTGACAGGAAAGTACACTAATTTTTTAAACTGATATAAGAACATCTCACATTTATTGAAAGAGCATTGAAACCCACATCCAAAGAAAATACATCTGGCCAGTGGCGGATAAAGATTACCTTTTGGGCTGTTTTCAAATCATAGGCCCCTTGCACACAAAACATACATGTGTTCTTTGATACACCTTCCTGACTGTATTAAATTATATTCCTTGTATAATACAACACACTTTTTAGAAAGCGTTTTAAATGCATTGTTTTGAACATTTGTCAAGTAAGCGATGAAACAAAAATGCATGAACCAATAATGACAAAACTGCCCAATTCAGAATATTTCCATCATAAAAGTCTACTCAAACTTCTATAATCCACCAGTATCAGTAAATATGCACAATCTCTGCAGAAAAGAAAAGTCATCTAAATAATTCCACATTAAAGAGATCTGTAACTAATGAAGAGGTTGCTGCTAGCAAACAACTTTATATCGAATTGTTTCATCTACAAGTAAAGTGTCTGTTGCCCTTGAATACTAAATTGCCTATGTTATATTAAAAAATGATAAGCTAGTATCAATATGGAATGGATGGCAAACTGATAACAGGTTCATAGTTATTAGGTATCTCCGCCAAAGGAGGACATTTTCCAGACTGCATCATCCACCCCCTTTAAAAGTACAGCACACTACAGTATCAGCAATCCATCTACATACTATGGGAGTAGAACCCACAGCCTTCTGCAACAAAAGCAAGTATACTACCTGCTGTGCTACTAACAATGGAAGTAGACTTTGCATAAGCAGCACTAAACTTCTCTTTCCATAAAGAACTGTGCAGCACAAGATATCAGGAAAAAGCTAAAATTTATTAAGGGAGGGACACATTTTAAACATTGCTTGTATAATCTTGAATTGTTGAGTTGTGTTACCATGTGTTTCCTGAAAGATAGGAAGACATACTTAAATGGCTATCATTATTTAGTGAATTCAGTTCTCACTGATTTGCCAGAAAACCATACATTTTATTTTATTTAACACTTGTTTACTGGGGAATTTTGACTTAGAATGAAGCCAATTGTCAGTAGAGGCCTGGGGAGAAATGCTCCAGATGCATGTCTTTATATTGTGGGAGGAATCCCACACACACACAAGGAGGACATGCAGACTCTAGTCTGCACAGAAGGCACTTCAGCCCAGAATCGAACCAGAGAACCTCTTGCTGTGAGAAAACAGCACTACCACTGCACTGTCCAAATTTTAATAGGAACAGACCAAACACAGACACACACACACACACACACACACACACACACACACACACACACACACACACACACACACACACACACACACACACACACACACACACCTGAATGCAGCAACAGTTGAATACACAGTCTGGACACAAAAGCAAAGGTTGAATACACAGTCTGCATACAAAACTAAACACACACACACACACACACACACACACACACACACACACACACACACACCTAACTGAATGCAGCAATAGTTGAATACACAAATCTAAATGCAGCAATGTTATTTCTTGGCCAGCAGTGAAGAACAAACCACACTAAACTGAATGCCATGTGGTTGAATTATAGCAGCAGAATACACACCCCTAAAATGTAAATGCTAGTTAAACTGCACAGTTTTGCACACAGACAGTAATAGTATTCACACTAAACTGAATGCCGTGCAGTTGAATTAGAGTGGCAGAATACAAACCCCTAAAATGTAAATGCCAGTTAATCAGTACAGTTCTAATCTGCACACAGTATTTATTGGCCAGTATTGAAGAACAAACTTACAAATTAAACTGAATGCAGCAGTGAAGAATGAACTTACACGCTAGACTGAATGCCGTGCGGTTGAATTAGAGATGCTGAAGAACAAACTTAGTACACACTAAACTGAATTCAAAATGTGGCAGCAACATTTGAATACACACCCCTCATGTAAATGCCAGTTAAACAGTATCTCTTGGCCAGCAGACAGCAGTGGAGAGCAAATTTACACACTAGGTTGAAATAAAGCGTCCGCTGGCCAGTTGAATTAAAGTGGCAGAAGAATGAATTTACAGTACACACTATAAATGCAAAATGCAGCAAAAGTTGAATACACACGCCTAAATGTAAATTACTTACACACTAGTCTAGGGTGAATTAGAGTGGCTGAAGAACGAACTTATAGTACACACTAAACTGAATGCAAAATGTGGCAAGGGTTGAATTCCAGCCCTAAATATAAATGCCAGTTAAACAGTGCAGTTCTGCACACAGGTTCTCTTGGCCAATAGTGGAGAATGAACTTACACATTAGGTAGAATTAGAGCAGCTGGCTGGTGGAGTTATATTGCCATAAATACAGATAAAGACAAGGAACTTGCATACAATATCTTGGCTGGCTGGCCAGCAGTCAGCAGATAAATAAAATAATACTATATGAATGGGCACAACAAATAATAACAGTTACATGGACTCCTGGAGGAGTCTGCAAAATTTAAATTAAGCTGACCGCCATTACTGTTATAATCCCCATTCCCTCGGAGTACAACAGGCAATAGCTGATGTCATCATGCAAGCCCCTATTGACTGGTGATGCATGGTGATATCAGCCAATAATTTAAAGTGGTAACTTGTAAAAAAAAAAAAAAAAAAAAACGGGAAATTAAGTGGGCCACTGTAGTGAGTTTGTGGCACCCCAATATTTTGCCCTCAAAACCAGTAAATACTGAGGAATTTGGTATGGTTAAGAGGTCTGCTACAGGCTGATAAATTTAGCTCAACCTTCACCCCACCCTACACTCCCCAGCTCCACCCGGTGAAATTCCCTCCAACATACTTCTCCCAAATATAGGGACCAGGTGCTGGCGGCACTTGCTAAAGCCAAGAACACTGCCTCATGGGTTCTAACAACATCCCTGTTTGCCTCCTGAACACTCAAAATATGACCTGTCAGGACCACTTGAGACATTCTTCAACTGCAGCCTTGAAAGAGGCTACATTCCAAGTGAATGGAGGACAGCAACAGTCATTCCCCTCCATAAGGATGAACTGACCCAGGGAACTACAAACCTGTCAGTCTAACAAGTCTAATATGCAAAGCCATGGAATTAATTATCATGGAAATGATAACAAGGACATTGGCAACATGCAGACACTGCACCCATCACAGTTTGGCTGTGTTAAGGGAAGGTCATGCCTACTTAACCTGGCTAGCTTCTTTGAGAGGATCATCAAGGCAATGGATTAGGGTAAAAGAGTGTGTACTGCTTGCCTTGGCCTGGCCAAAGCACTTGATACAATACCACACTCAGGCATTTTTGACAAGTTCTCTGCGCTAGGCATTATTCCCTACATAACTCATTGATTTGCCAGCTGGCTCACAAACAAAACCCAAGAAGTCAGGATCAGTGAGGCCACTTCCACCAAGAGACCGGATACCAGCGGAGTACCCTAGGGCTCCGTGCTGGGCCTACTCCTGTTTGGCATCTAATTCTCAGAAGTTAAGGCTAATGTTCAAGGCCTCTGGCTCACCAAGTTCTCAAATGACTGTAAATTGGGAGCTAATATAAATTCCATGCAGGACACCAGCATCTGCAAGACAGTTTAACACAGACAAATCACTGATGCCAAAGCCATGGCCTAAAGACTCAATACTAAAAATACATTATAATGTCCTTTTGGAAACTGTCATCCAAAGTTAATTACTCCATCGATAAAACATCCCTAACATTCAATACAGTAGTCAGGAATCTGGAAATATGCAGACAGCAATATGGCCTTGGATCAATGTATTTAAGATAATAAGAAAATTGTTCTATGTCGTTCAACTTATAGGTAAAGGTATGGCATCCAGGTCCAAGGAAGTTATAGTACCACTCTATTCAGCCCTTAAAAGACCTATCATTGAATACAATGCCCCTTTGGCTTGTACCTAACCAGACACTTGCAACAGTTGGAACACCCACCAAGATTTCTCGCCAGGAGTATTCTGGAGATGAATACCCTGTCCTAAACTAATCGCCTAAAGACTATCATTGTATTCAGTCTCCTACAGGCTGCTGAAAGGGGTTCTTTGCCTGGCTTAAAGGGCTTCCTCTGACCCAGCCCTGATGGATCTCTTGCACATCCACAAAACAAATGGCACCAGAAACTTTAGCTCCAGGGATCTGAACTTCACTTATGACATAAACAGAACATGCTGGAGGGAGAGATATGTGTCCCAAAGGATCCCCACACTATGGAGTAGGCTTCCCATCCATGTAAAACAGAGTCCCTGACCCTATTCAACTTGAATCTTGACAACTGGATGGGAAATCGTAAATTTACCCCCAGTCTGGTCCCCATGTCCCTTGTAGACAGAGGCTGTCAATAAGAAAGGTTTTATCCTAACTGACACCATCCCTTACAAATTCTTAGTTATTGCTCATCTAATATTCCCCCATACAGATACCCATGACACTCAAGGAACCAAATGTTTTAGGGCACTGGGGGAGGCTAGTAAGGGTCCCAGTGGTCATTAGCCTAGTAGCAACCTATAAACCTATGAACCTGTGATGGGGAAGAAAGAGGTATCTACGGACATGTTTTGAGAGTGTAATGAGTTGGCAGATTTTAAAAATTCCCTGCAGCATACTCTGTCATAAATATTGAGTGAGCAAATAGGTATGAATAAGGAAATTATTTTTTGAGCCGGCATACAGGATCTAAATTGTCTAGACAAGGTAAGGCTTTGTTAAGTTTAATTCTGGTGGCTGCTGAAAAAACAATAACTAGAAAACAGAAATTGAAGTCTAAACCAGCTGTATTTGAAGTACTGAATATTGCAACAAAGAGAAAAGAACTGGAAGTTAGATCTTTAGAAAAGGATAGGGGCAAATTATATAGAAAAATGTGAATAGTAGGAACAATACATGCAGAATAATGTTTTGGAGGAGGAGTGAGGTTTAAGGGAAAGCAGGAACCAAGGAATTTATGTAATGTTGGATTAATGATAATTGTATAAAAGAATGTGTGTGATGTATAATATTTATAACTGTGTACATGTTAACATTGTTTTCTGTTGTATAAAAGTATGTTTGCCTATGACTAAGGGATAATTCAACAAACACATTAAAAAAACGGGTCTATATTAGAACACCGAAGTCTTAAAACTTCGAATGTTCTAATATCGACCCCTATTCAGCAAAAGCTTAAAATATCGAACATGCAGAACAGCGAATTTTCTCCCAGGGAAAAAAATTGCTGTTCCGAAACACATATGCATAACACAAGCACACCAGAAAAACAGCAATCCACACACATACACTTAAACTCCTACATCTAACCCTACACTAAACTGTACATAAACTACTATCTATCCACTTAGCTTAACCCAAACCCTAACTCTAACCCTAAGGTCCGTCACTATCACACAATCACCTCACCCACGCCCTAACCCTAACTCAGCTACCCCGCCCTAACCCTAACGTCCGTCACAATCGTACACTTACCTGACCTGCGCCATAACCCTAACTCACCTAACCCGCGCCCTAACCCTCACGTCCACACAATCGCACACTTACCTGAACCCGACCCATAACTTTCCACCACAGTGCTGAAAATAGCTAAGCGACAGAAACAGCCAACCAAATTCTTCCCCTAGGAAATAATTTGGTGTTCTGCAGCTTCGTTATTTTCAGCGTTCGTTGAATAGGGTTCGATATTAGAACATTCGAAGTTTCAAGACTTCGATGTTCTAATATAGACCCAAAAAAACAATGAGGCATTTATGCATTTCAGTCAAGTTTCTGACCAGATCACAGGATCAATGCAAATATGTGAAACTCTCCACAGCATGCCAGAAAAAAAAATCAAACTACAGTGCCTGACAAAAACAGCAAATAAGAGAGGTACCTACTCTAAAAGAAACTTATAATTCAGTGATCCTCCCATAAGAGGTGACAGTCAGAAATGAAGGCTAGCTGTTTCTAACATTGCTTATGTTTACAATGGAAAGCCATGAAACTTCTCAGATATGATTACACTTTATGATTATAGAGACTGTGCTTCTACACAAAGCCCTGCTATTTCAGGATTGCAGTAATGTATACATTCCAGTTGTAAATTCCAGAACCTTTCACTTTGAAGAATACAATTTTAATAATTCAGAGTACAGCATTCTTCAATTAATTATTAAACATACTTAAAATCGAGTAGAGCCACAATAAAGAAATCTAATTCACAAAATGGAATACACTTAACTACACTGAAACTTCAAGAGCAAGGATGCCTTAGCTATCTTATTCCAGATGAGTTATGCTGCCTTGTAAAACACATTGACATTAGAAGAAGCAAAAAATATTATCTACCCTTCCTAAATGTTATGTTAGAAGATAGCTCAGTCTCAAGGTGACTGTTTTGTTACAGGATCTAAACTGGGACACTCAAGGGCTGTCCTGAGAAGCCAGATCCACGATGACATCCTCCCAGCCCCCAGGGATATGGAGATAAGGCCACATTGTCATCTTGTACCTGGGGCTGGCCTTGGGCATTGTGTAGGCCTCCCACCCTTCACCTGGCGCAGTGGGAATGCCACTCTGCAAGCTGCACCACACAGGAGGCAAGGGGCTATATGCCAGGAGGCTCAAAGCGATGTGCATTTGTCAGTGCTTGGTGCCATGGGGGAGAGAGATGGAGGCACACAGTGAAATGCGCAGAGATGCAGGGACCTAGGCCCATCTTCTGTGCAAGTTTGAAACCCTAGGTGGAGGGTAAAGGGGAGAGCTGGCGTCACTAAATCTGGATGAGGGACTGTCTGATGCCTCACAGATCACCAGAGTTTCACGAGGCTGAGAAGGATCAGAGAGAAGCTCCCTTGAGAGGCTCCGAGAGCATGGGTGACACTGCATGATTTGGCAGCCTTCAGGAGATATGTAACATGGGAAATGAGCTCAGAGGGGATTCTGTCCCAATGGAAGTCCAGAAGGAAGAGAGAGGCAGAAAGTGGCCAGCTGGGAGAGCTCCCGCCTGGGTGAGAGGGTCCAGATCATGCCCCCTGGATGGAAGTCCATAAGGGAGTGCTGGGTGGATGGCTGTGAGTGCTGGAGAGCTCCTGCCTGGGTGAGCAGTGTCAGGTAGAGCCCCCCCACAAGAGAAGTCTGTAAGGGAGTGACTGCTGGACATCTGCAGGGCCTGGAGAGCTCCTGCCTGCATGAGCAGGGTCAGGCAGAGACCCCACAATGGAAGTCCTTAAGGGAGCAGCTGGGTGGATGGCTGTGGGGCCTAGAGAGCTCCTACCAGGTAGGAGGAAGGTGTCTAACCTCACTCCATACCCAACGGTGTCCCCAAAAAATTGTAAAGTCCCCAGAGGTGCTCTGGATATGAAAGAAGGGGAATTCAGAAGTCTTTATGAGAGCGGCTCTGCATCTCTGCAGCCAAGGGGAGTTTGGTGAAGCTGGCCAGGATTGGAGGGAGGCTCCTCTGAGAGTATCCGACCGCATGCGTTTTCTGGCACAATTTGGCAGCCTGCAGGAGACACAGAGGCGGCAGGGTCCCCCAAGGCAAGGTGGGGTCCACGTCCAGGGAAGGAGGTTTCTCAACAAGGTCAAAGGGGAAACCTGTAGGGGTTGGCCCTGACTGAAGTCCATAAGGGAGCAACTGGCAGAAGGCAATGGGGCCTGGAGAGCTCCTGACAGACTCTCCTCAGTGCGGCCTGACCTCGTCCCACCGATGGGCCGGCGGGCTCACCTTACGTGCTTGGGCTCTGCGGCGATGTCGGTGTCCCACCCATCCTAGCTTGAAACATGGACCAATGAGTCTAACAGGTTCATGAGCCCGTGGGTGAGCAGGAGACCCCATAACACAATGAATGTGAGGGCTGGCGCATGCTGGCTGAGGCAGGATTCCCCCCACCCCACATGCAGGGTGCACTGCTGGCCTGTCTCACCCATCCCATCGGGGAGGTGGAGCATGAGTGTACCTGGTGGGACCTGAAAGATGGTGAACTATGCCTGGCCAGGGCAAAACCAAAGGAAATTCTGATGGAGGTCTGTAGTGGTCCTGATGACCTGGGTATAGGGGTAAAAGACTAATTGAACCATCTAGTAGCTGGATCCCTTTGAAGTTTCCCTCAGGATAGCTGGCGCTCGGCAGATGCAGTTTTATCTGGTAAAGTGAATGATTAGAGGTCTTGGGGCCAAAATGATCTCAACCTATTCTCAAACCTTAAATGGGTAAGAAGCCCAACTCACTGGCCTGAAGCCAGGTGTGGAATGCAAGCACCCAGTGGGCCACATTTGGTAAGCAGAACTGGTGCTGCATGATGAAGTGAATGCCAGGTTAAGGGACCCAACGTCGATGCTCATCAGACCCCAGAAAAGGTGTTGGTTCATATAGACAGCAGGACGGTACCATGGAAGTCAGAGTCTGCTAAGGAGTGTGTTACAACTCACCTGTTAATCAACTAGCCCTGAAAATGGATGGAGCTGAAGCACTGGGCCCATATCTGTCAGTTGCTGGGAGCCAAATGGGCTACACTGCAATGAGTAGGAGGGCCACCTCGGTGACAATGAAGCCCAGGGTGAGGGCCCAGGTGGAGCCACCACTGGTGCAGATCTTAGTGGTAGCAGCAAATATTCAAAAGAGAGCTTTGAAGGCCGAAGTGGAAAAGGGTTCCATGTGAACAGCAGTTGAACATGGGTCAGTCGGTCCTGAGAGATAGGTGAGCACCATTCCGAAGGAATGGGCGATGGCCTCTATTGCCCTCAGCCGATTGGAAGGGAGTTGGGTTCAGATCCCCGAATCTGGAGCTGTGGAGATGGGCACCTCACGGTGTCCAGTGCATTGATGCAAATGATCCCAGGGAAGCTGGTGGGGGACCCTGGGAGAGTTCTCTTTTCTTTGTAAAGAGCAGGATGCCCCAGAATGGGTTCACCCCGAGAGAGCAGCCTGCACCCCGGAAAGTGTTGCAGTTCCAGCGGCGTTAGGTGAGCTCTCACCAGCCCTTGAAAATCTGGGGGAGAGGGTGTAAGTCTTGCACCAGGCCATACCCATATCCACAGCAGGTTTCCAAGGTGAACAGCCTCTGTAGGTAAGGGAAGTTGGCAAGGCAAATCCATAACTTTGGGACAAGGATTGGCTCTAAAGGCTGGGTCAATTGAGCTCAGGCATGAGTTGGGCTGGGCGCATGCCTCAGCCCCCTTGCTGCATGCCTCCTCCTGGGGGGCCTGGGGAAGGCGGCGGTGACTCTGGATATGTGCCAGGCCCTTCCTGTGGATCACCCCAGCTGTGGTGAGCACTGGTCCCAACCTGCTTCCCGCATCATTCGGCAGCTAGCAGCTGACTTAGAACTGGTGCAGACCAGGGGAATCCGACTGTCTAATTAAAACAAAGCATCGCGAAGGCCCGAGATTTGTGTTGACGCAATGTGATTTCTGCCCAGTGCTCTGAGTGTCAAAGTGAAGAAATTTAATGAAGTGCGGGTAAACAAGGGGAGTAACTATGACTCTCTTAAGGTAGCCAAATGCCTCATCATCTAGTTAGTGACACACATGAATGGATGAACGAGATTCTCACTGTCCCTGCCTACTATCTAGCGAAACCACAGCCAAGGGAATGGGTTTGACAGAATCAGCAGGGAAAGAAGACCCTGTTGAGCTTGGCTCTAGTCTGGCACTGTGAAGAGACATGAAAGGTGTAGAATAAGTGGGAGGCCTCAGCCGCCAGTGAAATACTACTACTCATCGTTTTTTCACTTACCCAGTGAGGCGAGGGGATGAGGGCTCTTGCTTCTGGCTCCAAGTGCCCGGGTCAAGGCACAACCCACTCTGGAGAAAGTGTCAGGTGGGGAGAATGACTCGGGGTGGTACACCTGTCAAAGAGTAATACAGGTGTCCTAAGGTGAGCTCAGGGAAGACAGAAACCTCCCATGGAGCAGAAGGGCAAAAGCTTGTTTGATCTTGATTTTCTGTAGGAATATAGACCGTGAAAGCAGGCCCCCATGATCCTTCTGGCTTTTTGGGTTTTAAGCAGGAGGTGTCAGAAAAGTTATCACACAGATAACGGGCTTGTGGTGGCCAAGCTTTTATAGTGACGTCGCTTTTTGATCCTTCGATGTCAGCTTGTCCTATCATTGTGAAGCAGAATTCACTAAGCGTTGAATTGTTCACCCATTAATGGGTAATGTGAGCTGGGTGTAGACAGTCATGAGACAGGTTAGTTTTACCCTATTGATGATATGTCATTGCAATAGTAATCCTGCTCAGTATGAGAGGAGCCGCAGGTTCAGACAGTTGGTGTATGTGCTTGGCTGAGGAGCCATGGACTAAAACTAAATGGCAAGAAATGCATAATAGTATCCTTTGGAAAGTCATCCATCCCTGGTAAATATCATATTGACAACACATCCCTTAGAGTTGACCCAGTAGTCAGGGACTTAGGGACATACATAGATAGTAATCTAGCCTTTCATCATCACGTGTCTACAGTGGTGAGGAAATCATTCTATGTTGCGCAACTTATAAACAAAGGTATAGGTTCATAGGGTCATAGGTGTGTACTAGGCTAATGGCCCTGAAACCTTTACAAGCCTAGCCCATAGAAGTGCCCTGGCATCGTGCCACCTGATGTTAGTTCCCAGTGCTTCTATCAAGTACAGCCACAGGAGTAATCCCCGGGGTGAACTTTCTATTTCCCATCCACTCAACAAGATGTCTCTTGAAGAGGGCCAGTGAGGTGCTCTGCTTGACATGTATGGGAAGTCTATTCCAGAGCATGGTTAGTCTCTGGGCTATGAACCTGTCCCTCCAGCATGTTCTGTTGATTGTGGTAATGAGGTTTAGGTCTCTGGAGTGTGTGGTGTGGAGGGATTGGGATTTCTTTAGATGTAGCATTTCTAACAGAGCTGGGTCAGACATGGCTTTGTATGTCAAGCAGAGATCGCCTCTTAGTGGATGATATGAGACAGAATAGGTGGAGTTTTTTGAGTCTGTCCATGTACGACATGTGTTTAAGGCCTAGGATCCTCTTCGTGAGGTACTTCTGTGGCCTTTCCAGCTGTTGCATAAGTGAGGTACATGCCAAATGGAGTATTATAATCGATGACTGGCCTAATGAGGGAAGAGTAGAGACAGATAATGATCTCTTTCTTCCTGGATCCAAAACCCTCGGTAATGAGATGTGCACATAGAAGGACTTTCTGACTACAGTAGCAATGTGGTGGTCAAAGGACAGGTTGCTATCAACCTGTGTCCCCAGATCTCTTATAGCGCCTTCAGTGTTCAGTGGGCTCCCATCAATGTGGTATTTAGTGGGAACTGAGTTTTTCCCAAAGGGGATGATGACATATTTTTTGGCATTAAGCTTAAGGCCATGGTTTTGACACCAGTCCTTGGTCTGTAGTATTTCTACATCACTTGGGGAGTTAATAATGGCTCCCAGCTTGCAGTCATCTGTGAACTTGGTCAGCTAGAGTCCCTCCATGTTGGCCTGGACTTCTGAGAAGTAGATGCCAAACAGGAGAGGACACAGGACCAATCCCTGTGGGACTCCACTCGTGACTGGTCAGCAGTCTGTCAGCTACTTTCACATTGTGGGTTCTATCTGTGTGCCAATTTGCAACCCACCTAGTGATATAGGGGTTATGGCCTAGTTTGGTTAGTTTATCAATAATTCTTGAGTGGGGAATGGTATCAAAGGCCTTGGCCAGATTGAGGTAGGCTGTATGTACTGCCTTGCCCTCATCCACAGCTCTGGTAACTGACTCAAAGAAGTCAAACAGGTTGACCAGGCATGATCTACATTTCACAAAACCAAATTGCATGGGATCTAGAGTTTGGAGATTCCCTATATCCTTGTTAATTAGGTCCAAGATGATGCGCTCCACAGTCTTATATATCAGACTCGTCAGACTAATGGGGCAATAATTCCCAGGGGCTGTAGTTCCTCCCCCTTTATGGAGAGGGATGACTGTAGCAGTGTACCAGTGATATGGCATCTAAGCCAAGGAAGTCATTGTTCCACTGTATTCGGCATTCCTCAGACCTATCATTGAGTACAATGCCTCCTTTGGTATGTACCTAACCAAGCATATCCAGCAAGTGGAACATCCACAGAGGTTCCTCACTAAAAGAATACAGGGCATAAATAATACGTCCTATGCAGACCACCTCAAGGCCCTATCCTTGTATTCTATCCCCTACACGCTTTTGAGAGGAGATATATGCCTGGCATACAGGGCATTGTCAGACCCCACTCTGATGGACCTCCTTCATATCCACAAAACAAACAGCACCAGAATCAACCATTCTAAAGACTTAAACCTTGCCTGTGATATAAATAGGACCTGCTTTAGAGATAGGTATGTATCCCAGAGAAGACCCCATCTATGGAACAAGCTCCCCATCCATATGAAGCAGAGTTCCTCCCTAACCCAATTCACATGCAAACTTGGATAATTGGATGGGAAACTGGAAATTCATCCCTGGTTTGGCACCTATGTCTCTAATGGTAACAGGTAACCTGTAAATGGTTCATCTCCCAGGCCCATGCTTACCCTAATCAAGGGTAGTAGAACTTATCATAGATTTGGGATGCATGGCTAGGCTTAAAAAGGCCCTTGTGGTCATTAGCCTAGTAAACACCTATGAACCTATGAACCAATGGTGTGAAGCTACTATCTGTGGGACTATGACTGAATGCCTCTAAGTGAGAATCCCACCTAAACATAACGATATCACAGCACTGCAGATCTCCAGTTGGCCAGGGATAGCCAGCCACAAGGTCAGCGAGGAGCACCGCTCATCACTGTGTTGGAGTGTGGACAGAAGGGGGCTGCCTCTCTCCAGCAGTGCAAGAAACGTTCATGGGGAACCGGGTGCTAAATAATTCGTAGACGACCTGATTCTGGGTCAGTGTTTCATATGTAGCAGAGCAGCAAAAAGCTGCGATCTATTGAAAGTCAGCCCTTGAGCCAAGCTTTTGTCACAGGTGGGGGGGATGGGCTCCATGACCTCACAGAGAGGGGGGACCCATCCCCATCCGGACCTCCCCACATGCTCCTCCTCCCTTTCTTCCACTACATCAGGGGGACTTTGCTTGTCAGCGGCAGCAGGGTCCAACCGTGAGAGGGAGGGAGGGAGGGAGGGACCATGGACCAGGCACTCCCTGGTGGCAAGGCCTCCCGCGTGGGTGGAGGCCCACTATCACCCCGTCATGTTGACGATCTCCTGTGCCTCCATCCAGATAGCCAAAAGTCGGGCATGTGCAGAGGGGGCCAAGGATCATGTACCCGGGCTTAAAGGTTGTTCCCGGAGGGGCAACCTGGTGGTGGGTGTGTAGTTCCTTGGAGAGGGCAAAGGGCAGTCCAGGGAAGCCAGATGTGGGTGTCCTGCCCCACAGGCCACCACAAAGGGGGACCCATCTTCCCCTTTGTGGGTGTCCTGCCCCGCAGGCCACCACAAAGGGGGAGATGGGTCCACCCCAGGAAGACAGGTCTGGGATCCCATCGTCACAGCACCCAGGGGAGCAGAAATAGTGTCACCATGGTATCTCACACCCAGGGCCAGCTGGGAGAGGCAGTTGCCAGTGCGGGCAGGCCAAGGGCCACCCCAGGAAGCCAGGTTTGTGATCCCATCCTCCCAGCTCCCAGGGGAGAGAAGATATGGTCACAGTGGTGTCTCACACCCAGGGCCAGCTGGAGGAGTTGGCATTCAGTGCAGGCAGGCCGAGGGCTACCCCAGGAAGTCAGGTCTGTGGTCCCATCCTCCCAGCCCCCAGGGGAGAGGAGATACAGCCAGCATGGCATCTCGCACCTGAGGCTGGCAGTGGGTGTCGTGTTGGCCTAGTATCCTTCACACAGCACCACAGGGAATGCCACTCTGTGAATAGTACCATGCAGAAGGCAAGGGGCCATGTGCCAGGAGGCTCAAAGTGTTACACATTTGTTGGTGCCTGGCTCCACAGAGGAAAGAGACAGAGGCACACTGTCTAATGCATGGAGATGCTGGGACCCAGGCCCATCTCCCATGCAACTTTGAAAGCCCTAGGTGAAGGGAAAAAAGGAGAACAGTGTCACAGAATTCTGGATGAGGGACTGTCTGAGGCCCTGCGGACCAGGAGAGTTCCACGAGGCTGGGTAGGATCGGAGGGAAGCTCCCCTGAGAGGCTCCAAGAGCATGGGTGATACTGCACTATTTGGCAGCCTTCAAGAGATATGTAACCCAGGAAATTAACTCTCTTACCTGGGTAGAAGTGGAAGTCCATCCTGATGGAAGTCCGGAAGGGAGACAGAGGCGGAAAGTGGCTGGCCAGGAGAGCTCATGCCTTGGTGAGGGAGTCCGAGCCATGGCCTCCCTCTGGGACAGGAGTCTAGAAGGGGGAGAGAGGTGTAAATTGGCTGGGCAGGGAGAGCTCCCTCCTGGGGGAGAGGGTCCAGATCATGCCCCCAGAACCAAAGTCCTTAAGGGCACAACTGGTGGATGGCTGCGAGGCCTGAAGGACTCCTGCCTGGGTGAGCAGGGTCAGGCAGAGACCCCTAATAAAGGAAGCTCATAAGGGAGCACTGGGTAGAAGGTGGCAGGGCCTGGAAAAGTCTTATCAGGGGGAAGGCACCCAACCTCACCCTGTACTTGACGGCATCCCTGAAAAATCGCAAAGTCTCCAGAGCTGCTCTAGATGGGACAGCAGTGGGACTCAGAAGCCCTGATGAGAGTGGACCTGCCTCTTAGTGGCTGAGGGGAGTTCTGCAAGGTCGGCTGGAATTGGAAGGATGCTTCCCTAAGAGGTTGTGAGGGCATGAGCAATCCGGTATGATTTGGCAGCCTGGAGGAGACATGGAGGCAGAGGAGTCCCCCAAGGCAAGGCGGCAGCCATGGCTGGGGAAGGATTTCTCTCACCAGGGTCAAAGGAGAGGCTTGTAGGGGTCAGCTCTGATGGCAGTCCATAATGTTGCACCAGGTGGACAGTGGTAGGGCCTGGAAAGCTCCTGTCTGGGTGACTGGGGTCAGGCAGAACCCCTCCCCACAATGGAAGTCCATAAGGGAGTGACTGGCAGATGGCCACGGGGCATGGAGAGCTCTGTCCTGGGTAAGCAGGGTCAGGCAGAGCCCTCCATGATAGAGGTACTTAAGGGAGTGGCTGGCAGACGGCTGTGAGGCCTGGAGAGCTCCTGCCTGTGTGAGTGGGGTGAGGCAGAGCCCCTCCCCAAGATGGAAATCTGTAAGGGAGCGACTAGCGGATTGCTGAGAGGCCTGGAGAGCTCCTGCCAGGCAGGGGGGAAGGCATCCTACCTCACCCCATACCTGACGATATCCCAAAAAAAATCGCAAAGTCCCCAGAGTTGCTCTGAATGGGAGAGCAGGGGGACTCGGAAGTCCTGATGAGAGTGGACCTGCCCCTCAGCAGCTGAGGGGAGTTCTGCGAGGCTGACTGGGATCAGAGAGAGGCTCCCCTGAGAGGCTCTGAGGGAACTTGCAATCCGGCATGATTTGGCAGCCTGCAGGAGAACTGGAGGCATCGGAGTTCCCCCAAGGTGAGGCAGGTGCCACAGCTGGGGAAGGATTTCTCTCACCAGGGTCAAAGTAGAGGCCTGTAGGGATTGGCCTTGATGGAAGTCCATAACGGAGTGGCTGGCGGTTGGCAGCAGGGACTGGAGAGCTCCTGCCTGTGTGAGCAGGGGTCAGACAGAGCCCCCATGATGGAAGTCCATTAGGGAGCAACTGGTGGACAGCTTTGTGGCCTGGAGAGCTCCTGCCAAGGGGAAGGCATCTGACCTCACCTAGCACCCGACAACATCCCCAAGAAACTGCAACATCCCCAGGCCTGCTTAGGATGAGACAACAGGGGGAACTGTCCATCCTGGAAAGCTATGTCACCATTCAGACTAAGCAGTCCAAACTGGGACATTTCTGCATCCCAAAGACAATATTTGGGATTCTGGGACAGAGACTTCTAAACCGGGACTGTCCCAGGAAAAAACAGGACTATTGGTCACCTTGCTCAGTCTTCATTTGGAACCAGATGTCACAATGGACATATCAGACTTTCAACCTCTCGTGAACAAAACAAATATAGACTGCTTCACATTATGTTTCTATAAAACATTATGTTAACTTGCAGACCACACTACTTCTGTCTTTCATTATGAGTATGCATTAATCTACAAGTCTTGAAAACAAGCAAATTACCAAATTAAACACCTTCCCCTTAACCCTGTGGGTATTCATAGAAGAGGCTACTATTACAAAAGGGGTTACTTTCCCAATGTGGATTCATCATTGTGTTTCTTTCAAGGTTGAAAAAAAAGTCACACCTGTGATTTAACAAACTGCATTTATGTGGCCTGTTTGACAGTATTTCACTTAACAAACATAATATACTTTAACAAGGTCCTTTCAGCGAATAATGTGCTACAGTAGCAGCTCCTTAGACTGTCCTCCAGATAAGAAGCTGCAACATAAACAATGCCAGCACTTTTACCAGAAACTATGAACCAGTAGTTTGTCTTTCTGTAGGACACAATATACCTACAACTGTGATACAGGTGATCCTGTGACATTCTACCTCCCAGTGACAACCTTCTATCAGATATTATGGTTTACTGCTGCAGTGACCCTCCCAGAAGGAGAAGAAAAAGAACTCTTTTTTTTTAAACACATTTATTGAATTATCACTTGAGACATAGGCACATTTGCATTTATATAAAAGTAATCAAACTGTATTAACAAGTTAATTTAACGCACATAATGTATCGCGTATATTGCTATATATCATATAACCTAAGCAGCATTACATCAATTATTCAATTCCTGCCCCTTTTTTTAAACAAGAAACATCTTTATTAAACCATCACTTATGACATAAGCAATCATACATTTATATAAATGGAAACAAACCACACTGACACAATCCTAGTTGCAGATATTTTATATCACAAACCATACTGACACACTCCCAATTGTAAACGTTATACATCACTTTGTAATCTACCCAATCGTTTTCAGTCAAACATTACATTTAAGTCCTGCCTTTTCAGTCAAACATTACATTTAAGTCCTGACTTCTTTTAAACCTCATTGCTCCCCTGTATGTATTATTCCCACAATTCCTATTTTTGTCTATGTAGTTTACTTGTACCTTTTTCTACAGATCTCAATTCCAGTTGTTTTATCTCTGTTACTATATTCACTGCTTCTAATATGGCTGGTTTAGATTTTAATTTCCATTTTCTAGTAATTGCTTTTTTTGGCAGCCACCATAGTTAGAGACAGCAAAGCCTTGCCACATCTAGGCAATTCTGATTCTGTATCATAGCTCAGGAAAATCATTTCCCTCATCACACCAATCTGCCCACCCAGCATCTCTGACAGTGCATTCTGCAGGGAATCCTTAAAGTCTGCCAACTTACTGCACTCCCAGAAAATATGTTCCATGTTACATTTTTCTTCCCTGTCACACTTCCAACATTTGCATCTACCTGAGGAAAAATTCACTGGAACCTACTTGGGGTATAAAAATATCTATGTAAATATGTCCAAGCAAAAATCCTAAATCTTCTAGATTTTGTTGCATATTTGGCAGACATACATATATCCTCCCATTGTTTCTTTGTGAATTGCTTATCCAATCTCTCTTCCCAATATTTTCTAACCTCCTCTGATTGATTCTTATAGTTATCATGCGATCTTTTATATGATCTACTAATTATTCCTTTTTTTAATGGCAGCTACCATTCTAGATTCTACTAAAAACTGTACCAGTGTTGGTCTTTCATTTAGGACCCCCTATTTCTTTCTCTTTGGCTGTACTCTGATATCAGTCCTTGATAGGGAAGGCAATCTCTAACCTGCAGTCCTAATAAATTTGTGGCATCTTCTCATTCTATCATCTTTCCTTCTCTAGTTATTTGTTCCTAATATATTGGTTCTTTTGCCAGTTTTCTCCAATAAATTCCAGCCCCCCTTGTCTATTGTTTATATCCCTAATTGCAGTCATCCCTATTGGCAGAATCTCCTTTCTCCATTCCTGTCTTGGCTTAGTTCTAGGAATACTTTCTGCTGCTTTATGGATATAATATTCTGTATGATTATTGTTATTCTCCTTAAAGGCCTGCATCCAAAATCCAAGTCTCTCCTTGTTTCTTGAGCTTCCCACCTGTTTCAACATCATCCCTTTCCACTTTGAATTATAGTTTTCTGCTTGTGCTATGTATAGGAGCCTTAACTGTGTAGCTCTGAAATACCTTTTCAAATTGGGTAATCCCAGTCTGCCCTGTTCTTCTGGAAGAATCAGCTTATCCCACTTGATTCTTGCTTCTTCCCCTACCAGATAAAGTCCTTCAGCTCTATATTAATCGCTATCCACTGGTTGATAAAAATATGCCTGACCTGTGTATTAGACTAAATGGACTAAAACATTTTTGACTGCTTGTATCTTACTATCCATATCCATATAACAAAACTTCAATTTCCTCAGTTTTTGTATTATCTTTTGTTTAGTCTCTTCCTACATATCCTTACCTGCCACACCAGAATCATTTTTAATCCATACTTCATTTTATCGTGTTCTCATAAATAAGGACATTGCTAAACCAATTCATGTGTGAGTATGTAATTTACTGCTATTGCCTTTGTTTTAGCTTCATTCATTTTGTATCTCAAAAATATTTGAAAATGTCTTAAAATGTTCCACAACACTGTAATGTCTCTTTCTGGTTTTATCAGGTATAAAATAATATCATCTGCAAATAAAGCCAGCTTTTCTTGACTACCATATCAATTATATCCTTGAATTTCTCAATTATTTATTTTCTTTGCCAATGGTTCTAAATATGATGCAAATGACAAAAGGAAAAGAGAACACCCCTGCCTGGTTCCTCTGCTCAAGCAGAAATTATCAGAAAGGACCCCACCCACTTTAATATTCACATCAGATCCCTCATATATCCTCCTAATCAACCTTATATTTTTTTCAGGAAATGCAAATGCTTCCATTGTCCTGCTCATAAAATCCCAGCTTACTCTGTCAAATGCTTTCTCTGCATCAAGACCCACCAATAACAATGGTGTTTTCTTACATTCTGCTTCCCCCTGGATGATCAATGTTCTGTTAATGTTGTCAAATGTGTGCCTCCTCTCCACAAAACCACACTGATCCATATCTATCAATTTTGGCATTACTTTTGTCATTCTTTTAGCCACTATAAATGTGAATACTTTATAATCATGGTTTAGTATTGACATGGACCTGTATGAAGCTGGGTCTGATGGATCTTTACCCTCTTTAGGTATTACAGCTGCCACTATTTTTTTCCAGGATGTTGGTACTTCTCTCCCTCTTAAAATACTGTTAAACAAAAATTTCCTTATCTTTATCAGTCTTCCCTCCTAGTTTCCAAACTTCCACATGGATACCATCTGTTTCTGGGGACTTCCCGGTATATTGGTTATACATCACAATTTTTATCTCATCTCCTCCTATCCTAACCATTAGTAACTGAGCCTCATCTACCTGTAACCTTGGCATATTTAATTCTTTAGTAAACATTTCCATTTGCATCTTTTCTTGATTAAATCCCAAGACTTGTATGTGCTAGTTCTGGAATAGAGAGACTGAATTCATGAAAAAGGGGGTTTTATATATTATAAGTCCAAGAGTGCAGAGTCTCAAAGGATTCTTATTCTCAGACATATAGCATACACACACACACACACACTCATACAGAAGACATATTATATATGTATGTAAATTTGAAGGGGTGTGGGGGTGTCGATGTCAGTGTTCTCTATCAGTTTCACTGCTTTTTCCCCCCATAATTGCAGGACTTGCTATTATAGGTCTAGTGTCATAATAAAGAGTTAAGGTCACTGAAAAGTTTTTTATTAGATCACACAAGAGATTTTTTTCTGATCTTCTAATATTAAATATAATCAAATGTCTATTACTGGGAGGTGTATACTATTGCTGGAATGCTTTCAGATATATTTTCAGTACATATAATTTTAAATGCTGGTAAGCTCAACTTTTTACTTACCAAAAGCATAGATCCCCAAGGGACTTACAGGCTTGAAGGCCCAAACAGAGTGAAGCCCAATGTGGGATAGGTAAGGGAAATGCATGCCAGGTGCATCAGTACCTTTGAAGGCAGAAGACCTGCACTGATCTTTGCAAGAAATATTTATTTATTAATGCACTGTTTATTGATCAGGTTAGTTGCACTAGACCAGTGTCCTCTTTTCAGAGGAGCCCCAATGTGGTATTCATACTGACCAGGGGAAATTTCTCCAGGATACTGGTGAACCTCACCTACTCTTTTTAGCATAAGTGTTATGGGATCTTTTGCATCCGCCCAAGCTAACACCAACTCAAGCAGATGGGGTCTCAGTTTATCGTCTTATATGAGGGATGGAAAAGCCATTACTGAGAAAAATCCCACAGGAAAAAAAATTGATGGACTCATACGTCATGATTTACTGTTACACTGACCTTTCTAGCACTTTATACAACTGTACTTTACAAAACTGTGAAAAAAAAAATAAGTGATAATATTTTTGTGTCTGACAGCCTACCACACTATGTTCATTTTGGCCTACTCATTCCTTTTCATGCCAGATTACTTAATCAGGAGCAGCAGACATAACTTCCATACCTATGAAATCATACTGTCACTACAAGTGTAATGGTCTTCAGGCCACGTGAGTTCAGTGTCAGGAAAATATGAAGCAGTAATTGGAGAATCAGCAAAATGCAGGAAACCCATCACTCCAGATTTCAATACTTATGATTCACTCAAGTTACTTTCCATAAACATGGCACTTTGTTTCCT
Organism: Protopterus annectens; assembly: GCF_019279795.1. Lineage (NCBI taxonomy): Eukaryota > Metazoa > Chordata > Ceratodontiformes > Protopteridae > Protopterus > Protopterus annectens. Next base: position 625,166,435 of record NC_056725.1, on the reverse strand, counting down.
TCCATCCAATTTGCTTTTCAGTTTCATACCTGCCTCTAGTACCTCCCATTCATAACAATGAACTTCTCCATTTTATTCTAGGTTCTCGCGCCTTTTCAGATACACACGCATACACAGGCATACATAAATACACACACACATGCACATACACACACACACACACACACACACACACACACACACACACACACACACACACACACACACACACACACACGTACAAACATATATCGGATGAGGTGGATATTTCATGACTTTTGCTTAATATCTTCCTATCTTGGGAATCTACAAGGATGCCTTCACCTCCCCCTCATATATATTAGTTTAATTTGCTGCCAGCAGATTTCATTTAGAAAATGTGTTGTGCATATTTTTATTATTGAAGAAGTGGAAAAAATAGCTTATGGTGAAATATGGAGATGGCTAACCATATGTTTTAAAGCACTGAGAGTGTTAAGTAGTATGAATCTAGTATTTAAAAAATTAAATAAATTGTTTTTGCTAAGCATTTAAAATTTACTTGAAGTAGGTCTTTTAGAACAAAGTGCTTCAGTATCTGTTAAATACAAGGCAGCATAAGCAGGAAAATAAGGACGTTTGGGACAGCAGATGCATTGATTAATAAAACAGAACTTGCATCCTGTGACAGCTAAATCTGAGAACTAACTATAAAATAAGACCAGCTAACTACATGGGTGATGTTAATCATGAAACTAGGTATAGTGTGTGCCCCTTACCCATTGTGTCTATAAACTTACTGGATGAATGGTGTGTGGGCAAAGGTCAAAGTTACACCAAAAATGTATCTTTTATGCCTTCATTTATGAACATAAATATTTGAATCAAGAGTTTTTAAATGATTTCCAGTCGTAGACCTCCATAAATACTTCTAATAGCTTGCCCAACATAGCTGCATTATGTTCCCTTGCAAGTAAGTGAACCTGGACAGACTGCTCTAAAATAGCAACATGAAGGAAATGACCTTTGTATCTACATGAGACTTCAGAAGTTTGTCTTTGCCAGCTCATAGCCTTGGGACATACAGTTCCAGTTTCCTGAAAGTTTCTTCATTTTCTTGGTTCAAGTAAAGTTTATTTGTAAAGTATTATGAATCCCTAGCATCTTTACCTAATCTAATGAAGCAGAAGAAAAAATAAACTTTTGATGTCCGTAAATTGTTAAACATGGACCCCTGGGAAGTGATATTTGGTTTCCACAGGAAAGTTTAGAAATTGATATAATGTGGTTTTACAGTTACCCAAGGAGAAGTGTTTTGTTTTTCTTCACTTCAACTTGGCAGCAGTTAGGGCATTCATAGAGGTAAACTGTATTAGTGATAAACTGGTTTATAGGTTGCATTATGGACTTTCACTAAAGTAAACTGTGCTTGTAATAAACATGTTTATAGGCTATGTTATAGTGCTTACATTTGCTTGCCTCATTGTCAGCCATTTCTGGGCCACTAAATGATTATTTAAAACAAAATCTACCAGTCTGGCTGGTCTGTTAAGACTGGAGTAGCACACGTCTGTCAAGTTGTGTGATCAAACCACTTGTGTTTCTCAGTTTTATTTCATGTTAATTGTACATGCATTTAGAGATGTAGTTTTGGTTGTTCTGTTCAAAATATTTCTATAAAATGCAGTGTGTTTTAGATAAAGATTCAACCCATCATATTCATTACAAGAAATTACATCTGCATTATCTCAATAATTTTTTTTACAGTCTGGAATTTTCATTTACTTCAGATATGAAATATCCATGACCTCCGCCTGACAGCTTTGCATATAGTGTGCAAGTGTATCCTAAGCTTCCTGGTGTGACCTCCACGATACAATCACCCACAGTTTCCTGTAATTCTTAAGTAGTGCATGGAGCACCATGACTGCACTCCAAAATTGAAAAAAAAGACAAACCTATAAGTGCTTCTGTAGTGCAAGACTCAACTGTAAGAGCAATTTCAGAGGTATGTAAAAATTGTTATACACTTATGGTCTTATGGTTCGATCTCAGGAAAGAGATGTTCTTTTACTCTCTGATGTCCCTAAATAGCTTGCCTCGTTTTTTCATTCTATAAAGTTTAGTGACATTTAACTAAATACATTGTCACTGATCTTTTCTTCCACTTATATTTACTAGCTGTCTATGAGTCAGCATTTACTAAGTGCTTTACTGGCTTTCAAAACCGGTAAACGCTTCATGTTTTTTTTTTTTCTTTTATAACTGATAGTACATGGAGTAGATAAAATTCCATGCACTACAAAGAGTTATGATCGAGCCTCTTCGATCTTAATCATGTTATTATGTATTCTTGACACGGATGCCAAGATTCGCCTCTTGAGCTGCACTGTCCAGGTGAATTTCTTGGCATCAACGTCTCAAACACAGCATGGTTATGATTGGAGACCAGATCATAGCCCTCTGTATAAGTGATGCCAGTACCCACACAGTTGTTCATTATAAGCCAAAGCTTTACATGTTGTTCATTTAGTCACCTTTGGAGATACTTGATTTTATATAATTTATGTATTTGTTTAATTATTTACTTATTCATTTATTTTAATTCTTCTGTATTCTTTGTTTTACTCTATTTACCATTCTTCGTGGACTATATGTTGAATTGTTTTTCTTTTGCTCAAGTTGCATCTCTAATAGGTCCATTTCGGATCAGTGCAGTATTTGTATTATCAAATAATAAAAATAATTTACTTTTCTTGATATTTGTAGACAACGTGCATGCTCAATAGGACAGCGCAGGTCCGTGATACATATACCTTGCTTTAAGAGAAGGCTCTGATATACTTATTACAAAAATAGAATGAAGTACCAGATTGCCTTAAAATTGTCAGCAGTTGTACAATGTTTCGAAATTGTGGTAACGAGTCATGTGTCAAAAGTCCTGCAGCATTTTCAAACAAGATATTCTTTTTTGGATTTATCACCCCTGCTTTATCACTAGACTGAGTCCTAAAATAAATTGTGATAAAAGAATGTGCTTGTCTTTTATGTGAGGTCTGCATTTGTGATTTATTTTATCATTTTATCAGTTGTAAATATGCTGTTCTGTCAGCCATACTTATGTTGAAAAGAAATTAAAGCAGATACATGTTTTTGTATTTTTTTGGTTCTTATTAAAATATGCTGTTATATAAAGTCTGGGAGTCTGAGGTACAAAGAGGTATAACCTACTTAACAGAAAAATGTGTTGCTCTTAATCTTTTGTTTGCCCCCAGATTTAATGTTGTGATTTACTTCAGCCTTCATTACTCAGTATGCATTACTTCAGACTTTCATTATTGTCTAGTTTCATTCTTCAGGATTCACTATGTAGCATTTCACTTTTATAGTTCACACTCATATCATAGTGAGCCAGAAAAAGGTACAGCTGATTAATTTCTCTGTAAAATGGTATGAGAAAAACATTATGCTAGGATTAAAGAGAGATAGAGAGATGCCATTTCTCTGGTGACTACAGCTTGGTCTTGATGAGCAATTTTGATGTAAAAAGGACAGCCTGTAAGAGTGAGGGAGAAAGTAAGTGGCAGGCAATATTGATGCCTCATATTTTTATAGTGTGGGGTAAGATTTTTACTCTACAATTCAGTATATACTGGAGTGCTGGGAGGAGGTGAAGGGTAAGAACATGTGAGTGTACACACAAAGGGTAAGAAAGTGTGAGTGTACACACACTCACTATCATGCAAATAGTCATGAATACCATCCATGAGGGACGGAAGAAAATAAAAACTCCATATATATATATATATATATATATATATATATATATATATATATATGGATTCACTTTATAATCCCGAAATCCTGAAATATCGAATCTCAGAATTTCGAGACCATAAAGCCGAAAGCTCTAAATACCGAAATCCCAAAACAGCAAATTTTGAAATCGTGAATCCTACACTAACCAGACACCACACATACACTAACACACTCCTTCCCCCCACACACAAACACACAAACCTACACTAAATACAAGCAGGGGGGCAACCACTCCTGCGCCCCCCCACACCCCCTACTTAAATATACTAACTCCAGGGTTGCACTGCACAGGCAAACACACAAAAACACCACCACACACCTACATTCCCCTTGCACACAGATCACAGTCACAACACACACTGACACACACCAAAGCCCCTAACCAACACCCTTAAACATACATATTTACCTGAACTTCCATTCAAACACCGCAACACCAGAAGCGCTACTTCAACATCAGCGAACGTCGGGATTTTGAAATTCGCGCTTCTGGGGTTTCGGTATTTAGAACTTTCGGCTTTATAATCTGGGGATTCTGAAATTCGATATTTCGGAATTTCGAGAATATAAAGTGTTCATATATATATATATATATATATATATATATATATATATATATATATATATATATATACACACACGTATATATATGTATGTATATATATATATATATATATATATATATATATATATATATATATATATATATATATCGTTTTATAACAGAACTGGGGTTCACCAACTGACTACTGCCACTAGTCAGACTGTTTGACTAGTACAGATGAAAAGCTGAGCCCTGCATCTGAGGGGAACCAAGCATAATAAAAAATAGAAAAAGAAAAACGTGAACTGCTATGAACTACAGTTTATTTATGAAAATGCATTAACAGCATCTGTTACAATTTCCTAAACTTCCAGGGAGTATGCTAATTTCTTGTACTTGCACAAAGCTACAGTTGTATCTAAGAAACATTTTCCCTCTTCAAATCCTTTCTCTGTTTCTGTTTGCCTCCACCTGATTTATTTTATAAGCTTGTACACCTCCCCCACATACTGTCCTGCCTCAGTTTTATTGTTCTGTGACACAAGGTAGAGTTCTTCTTTCCAAAGTAATTTGTGGGATGCTCTTTTCTCCTTTGTTTTGCTCCTGAAGTAAGCAGTACTACCTTCATGTTGTACCTATTTTATTTTAATAAATGCTTCAACCTTTTTTGTGATGAGGATCCCAGCAGCTTAAACTAAAAATAGAGAAAGTCATCTTGAGTATTTTCATTTTTAGTGCCTTAAAAAGCAAAACTTCCATTGTTGTCACTCTCCACCACTGTCACCATTACCACAACTGTCTTTCCGTAATGGTGAATTATTACTATACATTATATATATATAATATAAAATTATCTTCAAGTACCTTGTTCTGTAATTCTCCTAGAACTGAGGATACTGTCTCACTTTTCAGACTATTACCAGAGCTGAGATTGGTCATGTCTTTGAATGGGATTTTCATATTCAGTACATTTCAGTAAGGAAAAATCTGCAATATAAATGTCTCTTTTTAATATATAATGTACCCAATTTCAGCTTGTTTTCATGACTCACAAATAATTATATTAATATTAAATAGCTCTGCTCTGAAAGTTGAGTTTGTTGTTATGCAAAAACACATACCAGGCAGAATTGTAAACATTCTTGCAAATATGCTCAACTGTTAAGTTTGCTAAAAAGTTTAATAAGTTGCACAAAATCTTTTGGAAAACACTGAAGGTTAGGTGAATGAGTACACCTAATTCTGCAAAAGCTACATTATTACATGGTTATGATTTGTAGTTCTGTGTTCATTATTATATACATAGTTCTTGACAGCAGCATGTAATCTTAATATCTCTCCTGACCTCTTACAGATGCAGAATCAGTTTAAAGGCAATTACATCTAAGGCATATGCACTGAGCCATTTAAATGAATGATAGATTTAGTGACTTTATTTCTTTATTTTTGTTTGTCTGTTTATCAAACCTGTCACTCAATTTAGTCTTTACATAGTTTGGATGTATTTGGCTGTGTGTGTAATAGATTACTGCTTTTAGTTGTGTGAACTGTAGCAGCACTCCAGTTTCTCATCAATAATGGTTACAGACAGACAGTAGCATGAAGTTTCACTATAGTAGGTCCTTACTTATTCTGATAGATAGTTCAGCTGTGGAGGTAGTACATGTAAAAAAGGGGAGTCAGAAAGCAGAAGGTATTCATCAAAGATACACCTAGTCCTGACAGACTGAAAGACAGTTAATGTGGCCCTGGTCATTGCAGGAGGCTGAAATACTGTTAAAAGGCTTTAGCTACGTGCAACACAATAGCATCCAACAGCAGCCTGGTGATTGCAGAAAGATATAGGAAGGGCTGGGTGCCAGATATGTGAGTTGCTAAGCAAAAAACCACAAAGCTCAGAACCAATAGGGAACTGCAGAGGAGCCATGACAGGTGTTGCAGCCCACCACAAGTACACAGGCTCACATGAAAGATATCACTAGCTAACTTGGACTACGCTATGACATGGACTTGTCAAAGAGAAGGAAACAAAAGATGGCAGTCAAGGGATACCTATATCATAGCTTCATCATACATTTTATATATACATATATATATATATATATACACACACACACACACACACACACACACACACACACACACACACACACACACATGCTTAGATGGATAGTACTGGGTATGTGTCAACAAACTTTATAAAACACATATCTGAGGAGCCATAGCAAATCCACAGAGCAAGTCAGTTTGATATGATGAAATGTTCATGCAAAGGAGAAAGCAAAACTAATCAAAACAACAAAAGAAACACCAAAGATATTTAAAGAGAAATACAAATAAAGGCACCCAGATATGGTCAATTTCACAATACAAAAAAAAAAATAAGAAAACAAAGGGAGGAAATAGAAAAGAGAACTAGTAATGTAGAAGTTAAAATAAATAGAAACTGAAGTTATGTATTACCTGCTAAGTGCAAAGTAAAATATTTAGTATAGTATAGAAAATCCAACTCAGGCAATGTCACAGTATGATGGAACAATGGATCCCAAAACTAAGGAGAAACAGGGGGAATGGGATGCATTTGATGACTTGTCACATGGTAATGCTCTGGACCCTTCAGTAGGAAACTAGTACAAAAGTTCATTTGGAGTTGCACAGCAGGGGAAAGAGCAGGAAACAGTCTCAAGGCTGACACAGGCAATGCTGTGTAGTGATGGGCCAATACGTTTTCATATAAAGGAGCAGCAGATGATGCAGGATGCAGCTAAAGATGATATGTCACAGGAAGACATTCTGGAACTTTCTGTAAAATGGCCACAAGAAACAGAGAGCAAAGAATGTGGTTTCTAAGGTAAATTTGTCTGATTTAATAGACATGGATAAACATATTAAGATCAATGAAAGAAATAGATTACAGACGGTAAATAAGACCCTAAATGTTAGAAGTCTGATAAAAATGATGAACACAATAATCAAGATTATTGACAGAAATTCATGTGATATAATAAAGGTTAACATGATATATTACTGTTCAGCTAAATTAATAACCAATAAAGTCTTACCACAAAAATGGGCAATAAGGGAAAGGAAGGAAAGAAATAAAATACCATTATGGAAGCATAGAGAAAACCATAAATCAATTAGGACAAGAAATGAAGAATATAGAAGATGGTACAGATCAACAAAAATACTTAGAAAGATAGATGTGGTAAAAGCAACGCACAGTATCAGAACAGGCCAGGCTCTGTCATACACTATTGCAAATAATAAACTAAAGATATCAGCACAGGCAGAAAAACTTAGAAAATATGCAGATAAATTTAAAGGTAAAGTAAAACAAATAAGCAATTCATTGATGACCCAAAAAGATTTTACAGAGAACTGGGAAACAAAATAAAAGTAACAGGAACACCACCTAAAAAAGAAGAAATAGACACATTTTGGAGTAATATTTATGAAGATCCTGTGGAACATAAAGATGCTGAATGGCTAGAATAATTAAAAGAAAATCTAAGGAGTTTAAATGTACATGATATGAAATGGGATGAAGTAAACTTCGTTGAAAACAAAATTAAGAAAAGCTCCTGCCTGGAAAACCCCATGCCCAGATGTGGTAGCTAACCTTTTGCTTAAAGTATTAACCATCCAACTTCAACCCCTTTTCCCATTTTGCACATTGGGTCAGGGTGTCACTTCCACAGTGACAATCATCTCAAGCCCAGGTTTACACTGCCGGGTGGCTAGCCTTGCTGTGGTAATTCATTTGCACCACTAACTCATGCACACACTCTCACCTATGGCCAATTTAGAGTGCCCAATCCACCTACTGCATGTCTTTGGAATGTGGGAGGAAACCCACATGACCACAGGGAGGATATGCAAACTCCACACAGAAGACACCGAGACCAAGTACTGAACTGAAGAGACTCTTGCTGTGAGGCAAAAATGCTAACCACTGCATCACTGCAGTCATCCATCTTTTCACAAAGATTTAGCCCCAGGTAAGAATTACTTATAGATACCAACCTGGTTAACAACAGGAAAAACAATATTCCTCCTCAAGAGGGAACCTATAAGCCATTCTAAAAACTGTAGACAAGTAATTTGCCCTGGAATGATTGTAATACTAAGAATTTGATCTACATAGCTCATTGTATAGTCTGTTCCACGTTTTATGTAGGGAAGAAAAATATGAGACTCTGAGCACGTATTAGAGATCATACCTATTGTCTTAAAAGGGGAATGGACTATAGTGCATTAGCCAAGCATACATTAGCCGCAGGTGATGATCATATTTTTTGGTTCCAAGTCCTACAAGTTCTTAATGTTGGTATTAGGTTGGGGGACATATATGCACATACTAATACGGCCGAAATTAAATGGATTTTAAGACTTGATGCACATATGGGGTCTGGTCTGAATGATGCAGTATCCATCAAGCCAGCCTTGAAAGCTCGTAGGTTGATGAAGAAATAAATGACATTAGTGTTGTTCAATTTGCATATATTTTTGTTTATGTTTTTAGTATATATATATATATATATATATATATATATTTTTTTTTTTTTTTACATATATCTTTTATATATATGTGTTCTAATGGATCCAGGTTACTACATCGACAACTAAAAAGATCGACAGCCACTTCCCCGACACGAAAACACCGACACATAAATAATCGAAACTGCAAATCACGGACATTTAACAGGTAACGGGTTTAAAGTTCGCTAATCATGCCTACCATGTTTTAGTAAGTGTGGCAGTGTTATGCATGTGTTACGATCATTGTATTACTAAGTCCTTATGGTAGGCATGATTAGCGAAATTTAAACCCGTTACCTGTTAAATGTCCATGATTTGCAGTTTTGATTATTTATGTGTCGGTGTTTTCGTGTTGGGGAAGTGGCTGTCGATCTTCTTAGTTGTCGATGTAGTAACCTGGATCCGTTCTAATATATGTTTTTTTATATAGTTTTGTATAGGCTAGTTAATTATTCATGAACTGTAATAGTGACACAATGGTTTCTGTTATTTTTGCCCCATGATTGGTTGTTTTGAAATTGGATAATGTATTTAAATGTGTGAATAGTTGGAGTACGTTGTCTGATGAAGCACTTACAGTGTGAAAGCGCTTACCATTCATTAAAGATTTTGTTTGTTTTTTACAAGGAAAGTGAATTGTTTTATTTAGTACTGGCCATGTTTCTGCACAGTTTTTTGCTTTGTTTGGTCTGCTATATACTGGAATTAATGAAGACATTAATGAAGACAGAGCTTATAGTCATTTAGAAGAAATTTCAGTTGTGACAATAGAACAAAAGGGTAACAAAAGAAAGTCATATGGAACAGGGGATCATTTGCTGCTAAATAAAGTCATAATACAGAATTGTAAAAATGGGAAGGGTCTAAGTACGGCATGGACAGATTACCAAAAAGCATTTGACAGCATCCCACATTCTTGCATAAAAAAGTGCTCACAGTTGTATAAGATATATTATGTTATAGTGACCATGAGACAGTGGCATATCACTTTGCAGTAAAGCGATGATAAAGGGAAAATTATTATCCCAGGGATAAAAATTAGAAGGGGGATATTCCAGAGTGATTCTTTGTCACTCCTGTTGTTTTGCCTTGCCTTTAACCCATTAAGCTTTTTACTTAACAGATTAAGTCTTGGTTACTATTTGGTTCCCAGAAAACAAACTTGCTTAAAGACTTCTCACCTACTTAATGTGTATGACTTAAAACTGTACAGTTCATTAGAATTAGAGTTGAAAGTACAACTGCAAGTTGTTACATTTTCTCAGATGATGTAAGAATGACATTTGGTCTTGATAAATGTGCAAAAGCAATGTTTAAAGCAGGAAAGTTGCAGTACCAAGAAAATATCAGTCTGGGACAGGAATGTGATATAAAAATATGAACAAAAAGGAGTGTATAAATATTTGAGAAGTGATGAAGGATCAACAATAAAACATGAATACAACTCAGTAAGGAATACTTCTGAAAACTAAAACCAATATTGAAAACAGTGTTGATGTCTAGAAATAAAGTCCAAGCTATTAACCAATTTATTCTTTCCATTCTAACTTACAATTTTGGTGTGATTGACTGGCCCCAAAAGGCAATGGATCAGTTGGGTGGAAAAAGAAGAAAAATGTGTCATGCTTCTCACGATATATAAAAATCAGTGTATACCAAGATTATATATTCCACATTCTGAAAGACATATGGGTCTCATCAAAACTGAATATCCTGTATAGATCTGCAGTCATAGAACTGCATACATATATGCTGACCTCATCAGATCCAAACATAATTAAAGTTTTAAAACATGAGGGAAGGAAGTTTAAGTTGACCTCTCTGCTTAGTTTAGCAGAAGCATTCCAGACTCAGGAGGATGGACATCAAACCAGAAGTAGACAAAAATCAGGCAGCAACTGAATGTGCCAAAAAAAAAAGAAAGAATATAAAGAGAAGAATCATATGAAAAGGAAAGAAATATGGAAAAGCCATACATATAGTGGCATGTATAAAGATCTGGGAAAACCTCATGTTGATCAGGAGTTGATACAGAAATGGTTAAAGAAAGGTGAGCTGAAACCAAAGAATAAAAGGTTAATAATGGCAGCCCATGGTAGTGGACTACATACATGTCGGTTTACAAAGTCCATTAAACATGTGGGAGAAACAGATAAATGTAGGTTCTGTAAAAAAGAATTGGAAACAGTTGCACATCTTGTTGCTCGGTGTTCATGGCAGGGGGCTTGTACACTGAAAGTCCCAATAATGTGGCAGACCTATTGCACTAGGAATTGTGCAAATACTACAATATAGATGTAGCTGAGAACATTGGAAACATGAACTACAAAACATAATGGAGTATTATGAAGTATGTATCACATGAAATCACCCATTACCAACAGTTCAAAAAATAGATGTGAGAAAACTAGATATAACTGTCCATGAAAAAAGACAAAAGTAGCACTGATCATTGAAATTGCTACACCAAGCAATTATGGTTTCTCATGTACAGAGAGACAGAAATACATAAAATATGTACATATATATATATATATATATATATATATATATATATATATATATACATAAAATAATCAGGATTTACAGGCAGAAACAAGGGAAATGTGGAAAAAAGATATTCCGACAGTTCCAATAGTAGTAGTAGGAGCAATGGGTCTAATAAAAAAGAATCTACAGTCATATTTAGATATGCTAACAATAAATTTAGCTCCTTATGAACTGCAGAAGGAGTCAGTTTTGGGCACACTGTGGGCAAAGCACTTTTGGCTAACATCAAAGACTGAAACAATACTAATTTCATGAATTTTAATTATATCCTGACTTAGTTATGTGGTCCATTCCCTTCATGGTACTAGAAACCCAAACAATTTGGAGAAATTAAACCAACAGGTCAAGCAGCTGCTCAGGACTGTAACACATTTGGATGTCATGGCAGAGCAGTACCACACAAAGGTAGGCCATTTCTTCATATAGGGTTACCATGCCACAAATACAGGAACAACAGAATGCTGCTGACAGCTGAATGAAATCAGCAGAATGTTGGCCATTCACAGATACTGTTGGCAGATGGGACATTTCCTGCATAGCCATTGGTCAGCAGTAGATTATATACAACACATGGCTTCACTGGCATGCCCACAATACACATGATGATGCCATTAGTGTTTGCTGATGATGAGAAACATCTGTGTTGGCATATAGGGCAATGTAGACCATAATATCTGACCTCTGCAAAACATATGGATTGTGACTGGATGCAGGATATATGTTTCCTGACTTTGAAAGGGCTACCATCACCACTCTTTGGTGCCACACACTGATAGCAACCCCAGAGCTGCTTTCCACTTTGGTGAAATTCTATGGTAACAATTGAAATGGCAACACTTGCCATCCCTCTATGGCATCTACAATACTTTCATGACTCAAAGGAAAATACTTATAACCCTAGCCTTTTTAAAGGATAGAGAAGTCATACCATTCTTCATACAACTGTGGAACCCATTGCAAGTCATCCATTGGAATTATTTGCAAATTATGAATGACATTTATAACTGAGGTAGTCCCCACAAGAATTCTATCAAACAGTTGCCACAGACCTGCTTTTGCAATGTAACAGACGTCATCCAGCTTGACCTCCCTCTAGCACAGAATAACAAGGATGTGTAGCCAAGGTAACACCATGTCCTGATATGGCATCCATCTCACACCATACATGAACTGTTGACTGCAGCAGTGGTGCAGTGGTAGCATTGTTGCTTCACAGTAAGAGGTTCTCCGGTTTGATTCTCAGCTGTGGTGCCTTCTGTGTAGAGTCTGCATGTCCACCCTGCATTCATGTGGGTTTCCTCCGAGTGCTCCGGTTTCTTCCCACATCACAAACACATGCATCTAGAGCGTTTCTCCCCAGGCCTCTGCTGAAAACTGGCTTTGTTCCAAGTCAGACTTTCATGGTAAATAAATGTTAAATAAACAAATAAATAAAATAACACTGTAGATGATCACAGATAAGGTTTCCTGCAAGATGAGCTACCTACAGCAGGAAGAAAGATAGCCCAGAATAGGGGCAGGGAGTATTCTTTTCATCCTTTGCAGGATTCATAGATACAATATCAATCAACTGAAGTTCCTTAGAGCTACCACTAGTAGAAAATCCTCTCACAGAGTTTACAAGCAGGACACACCCATCCATTCCCATATCTGTTAATAAAGTTTAGTCCTTTGCAACACACCTTCTGTTGTCACTCACACATCACTGCACTCTGTGTACACTGCTGCTGCATGCATGACTAGTTAGCTGCATCTTAAGCTGTGCAGCACAATGTGACCTCTGTAGTACAGAGTACACATCCCATAGGTTTGTATATGTGGCACTCTGCAGGATTACTTAGTATTTGGCACCTATTACCACTGCTGCACCAGCTTCCATGTTGTGTCAAGTCCCATAGTTGTAGCCACATTTTTCAGTAGAAGTGGTGGCAGGAGTTTGGAGAGTGACCTTACCATAGCATCCCAGGAGGATGAATAAACAGCACACATAGACAGAAGAGTTGTGGTCTAACCTACATGAAAACTAAAGTCAAACTGAATTTACTATAAGACCTGTGTGCCATATCACTGTAGCTAGTCTAATAGCACTAAAAATTTACATCTTAATAAGATATCCCCTTCTTTTAAAGCCAAAATATTATACACACACACACACACACACATATATATATATATATATATATATATATATATATATATATATAGCAAGAGAGAGAGTTATCTCTAGTTGTCCATTGAATCAAGAATAGTGCGGAATGAATGTTCTATGTCTTAATTCATAGGCTTGCACAATTTTTCAAATTCCTGACTAAAGTAGTTAAAACTCTTGTCAGCCATGACAATATATATAATTTGTCTCAAGAATATAAACTTAAATGCATTAATTGTAGTTGAATTTATATTTGCCAGTCTGACTATTTCAAAGAACTTGGTATAATAATCTACCAACGTGAAAAAGATGGTGTCTCACAACTGGAACACAACACTGCCCTCTCTGCTCCACATATTATCTGGTATTGGGTAAGTCAACATCTTTACCTTTGGATTATGTTTATGGTATGCAATGTACATGCCACTAGTTGGCATTACTTGTGCCATCTGACTAGCATTTTTGGATGCTTTACTGTTCCCAGATGATGTTTATGTTTCTTCTCAACTATTTATTTTCTTGGTTTATTGGGAACTATTATTTTGTCAGCTTTGATCATTAAACTGTGAGCATAATTTATTTTGAAAAATAAGGCTACATTTCTTTCCTTGCAAATAATTTTGCTTGTGCCATCCCTTCATTGTAATATTCCTAAGCATATTTATTTCTAAGTCATTATTAATGCATGTCTGAAATTATTTTACTTTTTTTGTCTTTGGTAAATGTGGCATTACCAAAAAATCCCCAGTGCTTTTTCTAACAGCTCTGCATGATTCTCTTGTGAATATGCTCTGATTAACATATCTATGTGTAGCTCATTGCCTAGTCTATACTTCACTTTCATATCATAATTTTGTAGATAAAACAGCATCCTGTGTAATCTCCGGAGTAATTTCAAAGGCTTTCTGAATATACTTTACAACAGTTTGCAGTTTCACCTGAACCTTTATTACCATATTTATGGAATCTCTCACACGCATACACTATCTCACATCCATATACTGACACCAACATTTCTTTTTCTATCTGAGTATACCACTTTTGTAAATACTGTTAATTCATAAATAACTAGTCTATTATCTAACAGTATCACAGTCATTTACCATTTGAACTGGCATCTAATTGCGGCAAAACAGGCTTATGCACATCACAGTATTTTAATGTTGGAACTCTGTAACTAATTATGAGTATTTCAAAACTCTCTTCATGTTCAGAGTTCCATTCCCAGGTTACATCTTGCTCTAGCAACTTTCACAGAAGCACAGTTGTCTCAGACATACCAGTTGTAAATTTTGCAAGATAGCTCATCATTCCTGGAACCCTCTGTAATGACTGTTTGCCTTCTGGCCTTAGCATTTGCACAAGTTCTCGGATTTTTTCAGGCACAGCTCTTTGGAATTCCTCTGTTGCTGATGAAATACCAAACTGAAGTCTAAGGCATACCTTCCTAATGATATACTATATGTATGCAGTTTAGAGCTTTGTACATCTAGCCTTAATTTAGTATTCGGCATTCTTATGACCTCTTCTTCAACTGTAAGTAATGGAGTGTGCTCTCAATCTGTTCAATCATGTGGGTCAAACAAGTGAAAATCTTATCCCCAGCAGTGACCATACTATTAACTATTTTTATGGGTTTATTTATTTCTTAGTGACACCCACTCTACCAGGATATTGACATCATTGCTTTTTACAGTATCTAACATATTTATGCAACAATGTGATTGATTCTAAGCTTCTCACAAGACAAACAACCTAAATATTAGGAGATGTCGATTTTGTAAGTGATGCTATTTGAAAAAGAAGACTGAACTTTTTCATATTAACATCAGCAGTCTCTGACCTAATCATAAAAACAGTAAAATCCATGTCAGCTATAATCTTTTAATAAATAAAATGTAAAATACAAGCTTTCACATAAACCGATGCTTTATCAAGTACAATTTAAAACAATCATAAGTGACATGATTAATGATGTAACAATCTAGAGCATAAAACAGGTTTTAAAGAGCAAGTCTCGTTAAAACCTAGAAAAGATGTTGCTTTCAACCTACTAATCTGGATATATTCTATACACTCAGTTTTATTTACAGTATTACCACTTCTTATATTTTAGTGTACTACCTGTAACACAGAAAAGTTTATAGTATGCTCAACTCCCATTAAAGAAACATATTTCACTAAGGCATTATTTAGGTTAGACTTCTTCATTTCATAAATATGTTGTGATATCTGATGTCTAAACGTCCTGTTCATCTTACCAAAGTAAAAAGCTGCAGAAAGCTTATACCTGACAACATAAACTGAGACTTAGTCTTTAAAGTCTATTTTATGGTCTAGGTTGTTATATCATTAATCACGTGGATTATGATTTGTTTTCAATTGATTTTCTGTGTTTGTATTTTAGATACTTGACAAAGCATTGGTTTAAGTGAATTATGCAGATCACCAAATTTCAATCTTTGTTCAATTCTTATTTGCAATGGTGATGGACAGGTTGACAGACGAGATCAGACAGGAGTCCCTGGGGACTATGATGTTTGCAGATGACATTGTGATCTGTAGTGAGAATAGGGAACAGGTGGAGGAGACCCTGGAGAGGTGGAGATATGCTCTAGAGAGAACAGGAATGAAGGTCAGCAGGACTACGACCAAATATATGTGTGTAAATGAGAGGGAGGATAGAGGAATGGTGAGGATGCAGGGAATAGAGGTGGCAAAGGTGGATGAGTTTAAGTACTTGGAATCAACAGTTCAGTGTAATGGTGAGTGTGGAAGAGAGGTGAAGAAGAGAGTACAGGCAGGATGGAGTGGGTGGAGAAGAGTGTCATGAGTGATTTGTGACAGACGAGTACCAGTAAGAGTGAAACGGAAGGCCTACAAGAGGGTAGTGAGACCAGCTATGTTATATGGGTTGGAGACAGTGGCATTGACAAAAAGGCAGGAGTCAGAGCTTGATGTGGCAGAGTTGAAGATGTTAAGATTTGCACTGGGTGTGATGTGGATGGACAGGATTATGAATAAGTATATTAGAGGGTCAGCCCAGGTTGGAAGGTTTGGATTCAAAGCCAGAGAGACAAGATTATGTTGGTCTGGACATGTGCTGAGGAGGGATGCAGAGTATATTGGGAAAAAGATGCTAAGGATGAAGCTGCCAGGTAACAGGAAAAGAGGAAGGCCTAAAATAAGGTTTATGGATGTGGTGAGAGAGGACATGCAGGTAGTTGATGTGACAGAGCAAGATGCAGAGGACAGGAAGAAATGAAAACAGTTGATCTACTGTGGCGACTCCTAATGGGAGCAGCCGAAAGAAGAAGAAGAAGAAGTTTAATTCATAAGATTAGTAGCATATACGCATCTACAGTTTCTTTTGGATCTTGTGGTATTGGAAAGAACAAATACCTAATTAATGGTAAATGGTTTTCAACAGGCATTAATTGCTAAATTTTCATCTAAGTGATGCTATTATGCCTTTCTCCCTTCAAGAAAACCTAAGATTTAAATACCTTGATGGGTCCTTCCACCAGCAACATGCAAGAATGTTGCTCAATAGGCTTTTTCAGGATTTCAGCTAATCTACTCACAGTGATGAATAAAGTAAATTTCACAATGATATGAAGGGATAATGCCTTAACTACTAACTACATCCCAGGCAACCCATGCTTAATTAGAGACTTGGGTATCTGCAGTGTCGAAAGGGAGGGATGGAAATGCCCATCCTGGGGGAAGGGCATTTATTGAAGATACTTCCTGAGGGAAGTATGATCCACAGATGTTGACAAACACAGGAGAGAAGCAGTAAAACAACAGTAGGTCAAAACATAATCTCCCTCAGTGGCAGAAGCAGTTGCCCTTAAGATTCACTCTGGCCCCAGCTCACTTGGAAATAAATCTGTGGGAGGAAGGAGAAACAGATAGACCTAATGATGGACAGGGGTACAGGGATGGCCGGAAAGCATGAAGCAGCAATGGGGGATTAAATAAATAAACTGAATGTTTGGATCCAAAGCTTACATTTTTCAGCTATGACGTCCAAACACAGAGACTCTTACAAGCAAATAAAGTTCTTCACTTCTGCAGATATAGTTCTTCAGTTATGGCAGATATTCTTCACTCTGACATTGTGTGGCATTAACAGGCTAAACAAATAACACAAAGATGCAGGAGATATAGCCTAACCTTCATGAGATCTAGATTGTAACTTAATTATCTGAGAGACATGTATAAACCATGACATGCAAGTCACCATAGCTAGTTTATTAGCATCAAAGCTACATACTCAGATAATGATAGCTCTCAATAACAGTGATGGACCAGAAAAGACCCACTGGGAATCTTAAGATAATCTGTCTGATGTCATTAGCTGTGCAACTTTAGGACTGACACTGAAACAAACTAAGTTCCAGCCACAAATAAATTTTAGAACCAAAATCACTATAGGTACACCAAGATATAAATTTTCAGAATAGCTTTGTCTATGGCTAAGATAGCTTGAACAAATACTGTGAATGCCTTGTGTCTGTATATCAGCAAAGCCTCTGACACATTTCTGAAGGTGAGGCTTATTAGGATGATTGCAAGGTGAAGAATGAAATCAGCATGATAGACAGTATCAGAAAAAGACTGTCACAAATAACGAACAGCGAAACAGTAGAAGGAAAAATGCACTGACACCTCAACCAGTGATGAGCATGATCTTGCATTCTTGCATAGTACTTGGATTCATAGAAGCTATCAGTGATAATTATTTATTTTATAAATTATTATAGAAGCTATCAGTGATAATAACTTCAGCTTAAGAGTGAAGATGAAGAGGTGAATTTTTTGGAAGCCATTTTGAGAACTTGCAACAAACTATAACGTTATTGTCAGGAACCTACTTATAATTCTTAGCAACACTTGGAAAGTTTTAGTTGGCCCAATATGATATAAATTAAAAATGTAAGAACATTAATTCTTTAACATTTTTAAAAGTTCTACCACACTCCCTGTAGCATAGAGTGATAAAGCCCAGACTATAAACTGGATGTCCCAAAATTAATTAGTGGCTTGAGAGCTGGAAAGCCAGACAGAGAAGGATGTGATTGAGCAGTTGATGCAGGGTCACTCATCCTGGGAGGAGCCAGAGGTGAACCAGTCTACTGCAATATTGACAACTACTACAGAGAGGAGTACAGCATGTAGCATTTGTAGATAAGGATGTTGTGCTGATGATTACAAAATCTGTGTTGACATATAGGGCAATGTAGACCATAATATATGACCTCTGCAAAACATATGGTTTGTGATTGGATGCAGAATATATGTTTGGTGACTTTGAAAGGGCTGCCATTACCACTCTTTGGTGCCACACACTGATGAAAATGAAAAAAGCATTCACATCAACCTGAATGACAGCTGCACCATGAACAGCTCTAGCCACAGCTGGGGAACAAATGGGTGAGTGGTGACAGCCAAATAGCATGCAGTGACATAAAAAATAATTCTAAAAATAATAATTTTAAAAAGCTGTAACACACCTCACACTGTCACCCAAATGGGGGGCAGAAACAAAGTGCAACTCTAACCAACCAACAGCTTTAAAAGTCAAGCTTTTTAGTGTATATGGCAGCATAAAGTGTGTTACAGCTTCCAAATCTGTGAGTAGGTTTCTGATGCAGTTCTGTGTTGGCTGATGTCTGTGTAACAGTGCAAGACTCACTAAATAACAATGAGGTTTATCTGCAAGCACCATGGTTCTTACATTTGAACATCTCCATAACAGGGCTATTTTTTTTTTCAATTAAGCAGCATAGTCAGCTACACTTTCCTTATCTTCCTATTCTTGTGCCGCTGAACTGCAGGAATTGTGTGGTACCTCAGTATTACATAATTTAACTATTTATTGATTGACTGATTTACTTTATGTTTATTGTTAAATAGGTATACAGGCTAACCTGGGATCTATAACCCATATATCCATTGCTAACAGCTCTATGCCATGCTGTAGACTATCTGTTTGTATCAGCATGAACCTGATAAATTAGCTCTGCCAGTTTTAGCTTATGGCTATGGAACACTTGAGACTTTATGTGTAGTATATTATCTTGTTCACAGGTTCATAGGTAAGTATGAGGCTAGCTGCTCTTGCAGACCATTTTAAGCCTAGCCAATTCCCCTTTCGGTGTTTGAATTAACCTATCAATTTGGTGTTAGACTGCCCTTACCTTTCCCGTGGTCAATAATTATATATTACCCCTAGTGAGAATAACTGGGATCATACAATAGATAATTTGAGGGACCCATGTGTGGGATAAAGTATTTGTACAGGTGGCAATCCTGGGGTAAATTTTCTGTTTCCCATCCATAGATCTAAGATGCACTTGAAGATGGACAAAGATGAGCTTTGTTTTATGTGGATGTGGCGCCAGTTCCAGAGCAGTGGTGTCTTCAGCAAAATATACCTGTCCCGCCGAAACCATTCTGTTGATGTTGCAGAAGAGGTTTAGATCTCTAGACTGAGTATTTCTGATGTCATTTGAATGCTGATGTGCAGTAAATTTACCAGTATGGGTTTGGAGTATGCCTTGGATACCAGACACAAATAACCTCTTAGTAGTCTGCAGGATAGCGAGTATAGTGAAAGGGCTTTGAGTCAGTCCATGTAGGACATATTGTTTAGGCCTTATATCCTTTTAGTTAGGTATCTCTGTGGGCATTCCAGTTGTTGCATGTGTCTGGACAGATACATGCCAAAGGGGCATTATACTCAATGACTGCCCTAATGAAGGCTGTGTAAAGGGAGACAATGACATCTCTAGATCTAGACACAACCCCCTTGTTTATAAGCTATGCATCATAAAAGGACTTTCTTGTGACAATAGACACAAGTTGGTTGAAAGTTAGGCCACTGTCCACATATGTTCCCAAATCTCAAACATCTGGGTCAACTCTTATGGCCATATTGCCAATGTGGTAGTTCCTCCAGGTAGATGAGTTCTGAAAGAATACTATAATGCATTTTTTGGCATTTAGTTTCAATCCATGATTTTGGCGCCAGTTATTTATTTGGGACAACCCTTCCTGCAGGATGGCTAAGTTATTTGGAGATTCAAAGACTGTTCCTATCTTACAGTCATCTGCAAACTTGATCAGCCACAGTCCTTTGCTATTGGCTTTTACTTCAGAGAAGGTGTAACTCATTCTAAGCCTTTTGGTTTAAACACTTGGGCTTCGGACCAGTTAGTTGTTTTGCACTGAGAGGGTTTGTGGTCTGCACTGTTGTGGCAGAACAGGTAGCTTACATCCTTCTAGGTTGAGAACTGCTGATTGAGGGCTCAGTGTCTGTTATTCTAAAAGTGTATTAATTCTGGTTTAAGCACTTGGGCTTTCAAGCCAGTTATTTTACATTAAGAGGGTTCGTGGTCTGCACTCTTGTGGGAGGAGAGGCTGGACTCTGCCCTTCTGAGCTGGGAATTTCTGGTTAAAGGCTTATAGTGCATGCATATCTGAACTGTTTCTTACTGAAGTTGGTGCGCCTTCTTTGCTGTGGCATAGACTGGATTCAGGCCTGCTGGATCTAGCTTTGTTTGTGTAACTTGAGCACTAATCCAGACATTCTCTAAAGTATTCAATGGTATTTATTACTGCTTGGTTGTAACTTGATTAAAGTGTAGCTATCATTCAAGTCTTTTGGATTAAGCACTTGGGCTTCAGACCAGTTGTTTTACATTAGGAAGGTTTGTGGCAAGCACTGTGGTGGCAGGACAGGTAGCTTTCATCCTTCTAAGTTGGGAACTGCTGATTGAGAGCCCAGTGTCCAAGTGTATTAGTTCTGGTTTAGGCACTTGGGCTTCAGGCCAGTTATTTTACATTAAGAGGGTTCGTGGTCTGCACTCTTGTGGGAGAAGAGGCTGGACTCTGCCCTTCTGAGCTGGGAATTTCTGGTTAAAGGTTTATAGTGCCTGAATATTTGAACTGTATCTTACTGAAATTGGTACACCTTGTTTGCTCTAGCATAGACTAGATCCAGGCCTGCTAAATCTAGCTTTGTTTATATGCTTGTTGTTTGTTTGCTTGTTATTTCCCTGGAAGCTAATTCCACCTAATACGCAACTTCTCAGCTTCTGTGGATCACTAGTGATATCTGCATTGCTTACTGTACTTATTTCCTTGTTTCACTTGAAAGAAAGTTACTGTTTGTCGTTTTGCATTTAGTTACTTGTAACACATTGCACTCAAGTTACCTGGCACTTGCTCACTAAAGCAATTATATAAGTCAGCACTAAAAATTAAAAGCACTACACCCTCACTCCCCACTGGCCCTTGTTTTCAATTAAGGATTTCCCAATATTATTCTAGCATGTCCAAAGGTCAGTTGTCAATCTCCTCTCCGGTCCAGCTGGTGAATCTGGGAATCTTGAGGCAATGTTATAACTGCCTCATGTACACAGACAACCCTCTCCTCCTCCCACATAACACAAATACTTGCGAGAGATGCAGCTATTTAGCCAAACTGGAGGCTGAGCTCTCTCAACTCAGGACTGGCAAGACCAGGCAGGAGGAGAAGGCAACTACACACACCACAAAACCAGCCTCACATAATGCTACCACTCCACTGAATCAAACACATAAACACACAAAGACATACTCGGAGGCTCTGAGTAAAATTTACCTAAACAGCAGAGGCCTCCAAAGCAGACACCCAAACAACTGCTACCTCAAGACACCCCACAAGCAACACATAAACCACAAAAGCAGTGTGCAAAGCAGTCACAGCCCTTAAGGCCAAGTACAACACCAAACATACTTGTCATAGGTGACTCCATAGTCAGACACACTGATGTCCCACTCACCAGGCTGAACAAGGAGAGGGTCACAGTAAGCTGCCTATCGGGCGCTAGAATCCGCCACATAACACAAGCACTCGAGTCACTCCACGGCAAGTACAAATATGACACAGTCATTGTCCATGCTGGTGTGAACGACCTGAGGCACCTCCCTGGACTACATGAAAAGAGACATAGAGGAGCTCTCTGATTATGTAGCCCAGGCAGGTATGACCCTAACCCTGAGCAGTATCCTTCCTTCACCAAGAATGATGCCACAATATAGAGACAAGATGATCAGCTTTAACAATTGGCTTAATGTCTGGTGTCATTCAAAGGGGATCCAGTGTCTGTCTGCCTGGGATGACATGCTTGACAAGCCACGCTGCTTCGCAAGGGACGGCTTGCACCTGTCACCCCTGGGATTCGGATATTGGCTAAGGCTCTTGCCACCCCATAGTGCCTTTTTAGGCAAGGCTTAAATTCTAAACCTACCACCCTAGAAAACAAAAATGGGAAGAAACTGAGGGTAATGCTGCTCAATGCCAGAAGTCTAAATCTCAAAATGCACGCACTCGAGGCCCTTCTCAGTATGGAGAACATTGATGTCTGTGCTGTAACTGAAACCTGGTTCAAGGCTCCTGAGAGCACCCTGGCACTATTAGGGTTTACCTCATATCATGTGTTCCGGCCCCAAAACCCGGACCACACCACAAAAGGAGGGGGTGTATCCATATTCATAAAGGATACCCACACCTCCAGGTTGGTGGCAAAATTGTAGCATGTTACAGGCCACCCTCTCAAACTCAGGAACCCCACACAGCCTTCCTGAAGACACTGGAGGGTATAAATGTATCTCCAAACACCATCATATTGGGTGACTTCAACTACCCGAATATAGACTGGGAACATTACTCAAGCCCTAACTTTCTAGCCCAATGGTTCCTGGAGTTCATAAATTCAAATGCCATGGAACAGCTAGTCACTGTTCCCACGAGAGGAGAAAATATACTAGATCTCATTGTCACAAACATGGGGACAAAATGCTCCACACCGGAAGTATATCCCTCATTGGTGAGATCTGATCATAAACTAATCTCACTGGAAATCCACATCCGCCCCACCCCAAACAAAAAAGACCATAGTGAAGAACTTCTCTAAAGCAAACTTCACACTACTCAAGACTGGTGTGGTATCCTTCAAGGCCCCTGAGCCAGAGGAAACCACAACCCAAGCTGCGGAAGCCCTTACAAATGCCTTCTATGAACACCTCCAGGACTGCATGGATCAGGCAATCCCAAATAAAACCAAGACTCTTTCCACAAAGGGCAAACGTCCAGTCTGGTGGACCCCAGCCATTAACAAACTTTATAATAAGAGGAGATAGCTATTACATGATAGAACAAAATCCATAAAAGGGAAGTCACCCCTGATCATTATTAGTAAAAAAATACGAGCACTCATAAAATCAACTAAGGCCAATTTTGAGAGAAAAATTGCCATGGATTCAAAGGACAATCATAAGGCCTTTTTCAGCTATGTTAGGAACCTGGGTGGAAACTCCCAGATATGCTCAGAATTAGTCCAAAATGATACAAAAATCACTGAACCCACAGACATTGCCAACATACTGGCAGACAGGTTCAGTGCAAACTTCAACCCCCTCTCCCCTCCTAAAGGAGAGATAACTATCCCAGCCGAGTGTAGCCTCCCGGACATCTCAAATGCGCAGGTGAAAGCTGCTCTCTCTAAAGCTAAAAACACAGCATCAATGGGACCGGACGGCGTCCCCGGCTGTGTGCTACACGAGCTAAATGAGGAATTAAACCCGCACATAAGGCAGCTGTTTAATCTCAGCCTTACCACAGGATACGTGCCCAAGGAGTGGCAAGCGGCAACTGTGGTCCCACTCCACAAAGGCGCCTCACGGACCCTGGTAATTACCGCCCCATAAGCTTAACAAGTCTAGTCTGCAAAGCTATGGAGAGGATCATAATGGAGCTCATAAATAAAGATATAGGGGACTTGCAGACATTGGACCCGACCCAGTTTGGCTTTGTCAAGGGAAGATCATGCCTTTTGAACTTGGTCGACTTCTTCGAAACAGTCACCAAGGCCATTGATGAGGGAAAGGCAGTCCATACAGCCTACCTTGACCTTGCAAAGGCTTTCGACACAATACCCCACTCAGGTATTGTAGAAAAACTTACCAGCTTAAATATAAACCCATATGTCACAAGATGGGTTGCAAACTGGCTTAAGGACAGAACCCACAGGGTTAGAGTTGCTGGCGCTGTGTCAGACTCCAAGCGGTCACAAGTGGTGTCCCACAGGGCTCGGTCCTTGGCCCCCTATTGTTTGGCATCTACTTCTCAGAAGTACAGGCCAACATGGGAGGACTTTGGCTGACAAAGTTTGCAGACGACTGCAAACTGGGCCATAGTGGAAAGTGCATCGGACACGGATATCCTTCAGAAGGGACTCACGGAAACAGATAGCTGGTGCCAGAGCCATGGCCTGAAGTTAAACGCCAAAAATGTATAGTCATACCCTTCGGGAAAAACAAGGTAACCCCAAGCTACCATATAGGTGGCAATCCACTAAGCACAGAAGAGGTTATCAGGGACCTGGGGACCCAGGTTGACAGTGGCCTTTCTTTTGACACTCACGTTGCTAAAGTGGTTAGAAAGACCTTCTACATTGCCCACCTGATCATGAAGGGACTCACATCCAGATCTAGTGAGGTCATTGTTCCCCTGTACTCTTCACTTATCAGACCAATGATCGAGTACAATGCCCCATTCGGGATGTATCTCACCTGACATCTGCAGCAATTGGAGAGACCCCAAAAGTTCCTCATCAAAAGGATAAAGGGACTCCAAAATCTGTCATATGCTGCCAGATTGAAGAAACTCCAGCTCTATTCAGTCGCATACCGTCTGCTCAGAGGTGACATGTGCCTGACATACAAGGCCATGTCCAACCCGGAATTAATGGACATGCTCCACCTCAAAAATCCAAATCCACCAAAACCACTAGAGCAAGCGACTTAAACCTTAGCACGGATATAAATAGGACGTGCTGGAGGGATAGATTTATCACTCAGAGACTCCTATGCTGTGGAATAAAATCCCAGTCCATGTGAGGCAGAGCACCTCGCTGACTCTGTTCAAGAGAAATCTAGACCTGTGGATGGGAGATCGTAGGTTTACCCCGGGAATCATCTCTGTGTCACTGCTGGACAGAGGCACAACAAACTAATGGGCACAGTATTTTTTCATATAAGGGGTGGCGTAAGCCACAAGAATTTGGGCTAGGCTTATAAATGCCTTAGGGCAGATAGCCTAGTATAAACCTATGAACCTATGAACCTAAGAAGTAGATGTAGACAACAAAAAAGAGAGGTCCGAGCACAGAACCCTGGGGGACTCCACTGATGACTGCTGTTTTTGTGGAGGTAACTTCCCCTACTTTGATTTCCTGCACCCTACATATGAACCAATTGCAATCCATTTGGTGACATAGGGGATTATTCTCAGTTTATTTAGCTTTTCTACTACGCCTAAGTGGGGAATTGTGCCAAAAGCTTTGGCCAGAATAAGGTATGTGGTATGTACTGTTTTATCTTCATCCATTGCTTTGGTGACATTTTCAAAAAAGTACACCAGTCTGAATAAGCATGACCTGACCTGACCATTCTAAAATGAGAGGGGTCCAGTGTTTGAAGGTTCCCTATATCCTTACTGAGTATATCCATGATAAGTCTTTTCATGGCTTTGCATATAGCATATAAGACTAGTCAGATGTATAGGTCTGTAATTGTCTAGGTAGGTGGAAGGTCCTCCCTTATGCAGGGGAATGACTGTAAGTTTTCTCCATTCACTTGGTACAAAACCACTGTGGAGGCTAGGGATGTATAGTGCTGCTATGGGCTGGTTAAATCCTGCTTTATGCTATTTAAGATGCATCCAAGGATATTGTCAGGACACATCAATGCAGTATGTTTAGCTTTTGCTAGCAGTTTTAGGAAATGGTCTTGTGTGATAGTTGGAGGCAAGACAGTTTCAGATGCATCTTGAGAGTCACATGGAGGAGAGAGAAGGGTGAAGTTAGAGCTGAATTTATCAGCCAGTAGGTTTGCTATATCTCCGGCCTCAGTGCAAGTAACATCATTCACAATCAGCTCAGTGCATTGCTGCTATGTGCTTTTGAGATTACAAACATAACTTTAAA
Source organism: Protopterus annectens (assembly GCF_019279795.1). Classification (NCBI taxonomy): domain Eukaryota; kingdom Metazoa; phylum Chordata; order Ceratodontiformes; family Protopteridae; genus Protopterus; species Protopterus annectens. The sequence continues at coordinate 625,139,833 of NC_056725.1, read as the reverse complement.
AGTTCTTCTGATTGTCTTTTACTTGGGTAGCTATTTTAGCCACATACTTGGCTTTGGTGGATTTTATTAAGCTCTGCAGTTGTTTGTTTATTTCAGTGGCAAGGGCTCTGGCATTTTGGCAATTGCTCTTCTTACTTTTGGTCAAAATTCTCTTCCTTTTAATGTAAAACTTGTTGATATTATGGTTCCACTGTGGTGTGTGGGTTTGTTTCTGGGTTTTGCCCTGCATTTGTTACTACAGGGTGGAGCTGCATCTGTGCAGCTGTTTACATGCTGGTATGGTGTGGTGGTGCACGTTTCTGCACATTCAGTGACATTAACTGGGTTTGGTGGGGATCTGAAGCTTGCTAATGTATCATTTACGAACAGGTAGTTTGCCTGAAAGAAATTTCTAAAGGTAAATTGGATGGAACGGATCTGTGGCTTCAGTTTTATATGGAAGGAGATGCTTTATGGTCAGACCTAACAAGTGACAAATATACCCAATGGATAGTGCAAGATTATCTCATATTATTAAGGCTAATATCCAAGATGTTGTTGCCCCTAGTGAGTACTCAGACTAATTGTTCCAGGATGTTTGTACTGACAAAGTCCAGGAATCTCTGTGCTTGTGGACTAGTGGTAGTATAAGTTTCCCAGTCTATAGCTGGATAGTTTAGATCACCTAGGAAAATGATATATTGGCTTCAATACTGAGTGATGATTCCAGTTCCTGTACATAAGTGTTGTGGCTTTCTTGGGTCATAGCAGGAGTTCTATAGCTAGCTAATAAATGGTATGGGTCCACAAAAAAGATTTTGGGAACTTGTATGGCAATCAACAGTATGGTACTGAAATACACCATGCCTTCCAGAGTGTGAGACAGTAATGAGGTCTATACTATTAACCTAATCATCTTGTTTAGGAGTATTGACATTCTGGTTTGATTGCTTTTTCTTTCCAGAAAAGGAAGTAAAACATACTCCAGGTATGGTAAGAGAATATTTTTGTATATCTTTATTGTTAGATAATAAAAAGCCCTGTAGCAAGCAACAAGCACTGTAGACACTTATGCTTGTAAATGAACCATATATGCCAGGGTCTAAGCATATCTATATATATATATATATATATATATATATATATATATATATATATATATATATATATAGGATCGGACTGTTTCTTAATTGCCCACAAAGGGAGAGATGCATTAGCCAATCAGCAATTTACCACAATTGGTAATGGTGCCAGACAATGTGGCCTTGGTTTTATTCAGAATGGTCGACTCTTCGTCATTAAAAAAAATCATTGTGACAGTTTTACCAGATTAAAGCCAGCAACATTGGTGAACTGTGCCATATAAAGTAGTTTATTGAAAAAACTACTAAGATCTCATATTATATAGAGAATAAACAGACCGGTTTCGGCCATCAGAGATCTGGCCTTCTTCAGTGAAATACAAAACTCATATAAAAATAATATGGTCTTATATTGTATTTTGTATTTAATATTAATGAGTTCACTAATCTATATGTAAATGTCATCCAATGAAATGTCTTTACTCTCTATATAAGACCATATTATTTTTATATGAGTTTGTATTTCACTGAAGAAGGCCAGATCTCTGTTGGCCGAAACAGGTCTGTTTATTCTCTATATAATATGAGGTCTTAGTAGTTTTTTCAATAAACTACTTTATATGGCAAAGTTCACCAATGTTGCTGGCTTTAATTTTGTAATTTGTTCAGCGTTTCTTGCCGTGCAACCTCCCACGTGCAGGGGAATTTGTTTTGTGTTACACAGTTTTACAAGGTCATACTGAAAGAAGGGCTGATCTCATAAGAACATCAGCCTAAAGACAGCAAGACTATCGCCATAAAGTTCACCATTAACGTATCTGTTATGGTTTTGTGCTGTATTAATGAACAGGGAGAATAAGAACAGTCCTGTGACTTTCATCTCTCAATGTAGCAGTATTCTGATGACATGAATGGGTGAAATTTAAATATATTAGAAGCAATGCTGGGGCAGTCAGAGAACGTTCTGAGATAGTTATATAGTAATCCGTGCCACCTTAGGTTCTAGGTCAATATGAAATGGGAGAAGAAATTAAATGTTTTGTGCAAATCTTACTAAACAATTTCTGTCAATTCCTCTTCTTTTCCATGTGGATGCAAATTGAATTTGTTAGGGCACTGAGCACATCCCACGCACAGGTTCACTCATGCTAAGCATTGCAGACAGCAGTGAGAAAAATAAAAATAGTGATAGCAGAGCAGTACTTAGTCTGGTCAATATATGGTCACTTGCAGTGCAGCTTTAGATAAAATAGGGCATCAGATTATCCCCTGCACCTTCTGGAGAGGAATAAAGTTAAATACAATCACCTCCAAAACCTAGTTTTGATTAGTGAAAAAGAGGATGGTGTACATAAGCATGATTCTTCTCTACCTTTAGAATATCTCCTAAGGAATTTGAGATGGGCCTAAGGAATTTGGGAGAGGTGGGGGTTTCATCACTGTGCAGAGCCTGCATGATCAGCTGCAAATAAACCCTTACCCAAACAGTACGACCATGTTTGACCAGACAGCTATACTGCTGTCAGAAATTCTTGATAGCACAGATGATTAGCACAACTACCATGAAAGTCTAGGCAATCAGAGCAGATATTTAGGTAGCTGGGGTTCAAATTTAAATCAAGCCTTTATTTGTGTTTGTTTCTTATTTGCAAGCAACACTCTTTTGGTAGAAAACATTATTATTTGTATAATATCATGTTGTGCATTACAAAAAATGTAGCAGGTACACTTTAATTTTCAGCTTCCTTGACAGAATGGATGATTAGTACAACCAAAATGATTTGTGAGCAGATTGAGTTGAAGTTCCAGTTAAAACATTTTCTCTCTCTTTTGCTTTCCTCCGTTTCATGTTTGGAGTCATAATGGAGACACCGGATCTTAAACTCATTTTCTGATGAGAAGGAAAGTACAAATAATCCTTTTGCAGAATCAGATATCTTGAGTACTTAAAACTTGTGCCCAAGTGTCTTTTTTATCATATATGATTCTTCTTATTATTTATTTTTTGTTTCTTAACCAGATAAACACACTACACACAGCTTGCAGAATACCAGGACTAACCCTTAATATACCGCAGAGGTCTCTATCATTAAAGTGTAGGTTTTGCACAGCACAGCACAGCTGAGAGTCTAGTCCTTGTGAAATAATGTCAATTCAAAATTGGTCCTACTATACAGGAAGAGAGCTTAAATGAGTAGTGGAGCCACAGATAAAACAAAAACTAACCACTATTTCTAATTATCAGGATAAACAAGGTACACTGTCAGAAATGGATCCGCTTAAAATAATGAACAAGTAGCCCAGCTCCATGGCACAGAGAGATGCAGCTCAGACTACAATCCAGGTGACCCAAGTTGGATAGCTCTGTGAGTACTGGAGAAGATGGACAAAGGGTGAAAAATGAGCAGCATCCTGAGAGAAGTGTTTGGGGTTACTGCATATAGTGTATGCGTTCTGTTGGAGAATGCTAAGCATTTCCTAGATAAAAGGCAGGGTACTGTTCTTGGTGGTTTACTACTGTTTGTGTGAACGACATTTTATCGTCTGCAATGTGCTGAAAAATAGAATGTCGAATGCACAAGCAGTTTTGCACCAGATAGTCGACTCCACTTATGCGAATGCAAAACTGCATTCGCATAAGTGGAAATAAGAAGTTATGTCCCTACCATAACGTTCCATGTTAGTTGTCTTCTTCTCGCCTTCTTTCTTGCTGGATGAGTTCGGAGCCGATCCTCGGCTCCGACTCGGCCAATACTAAAGCTCGAGAGCTAATTCCACCGGCTCGAGGCTCCCCCATATCCCACAATGCTAGGCGGTAACTCCTCAGATCTCGTTTGAAAGCTAGGCCAAGCAAGAAAAACTCCATAACATGGAGAAGGGAAACCCACCTCTATAGGGCTGACTGTGAGGTGTCCTAAACCTAACAGAGGAAAAATATAGAGGTGGTAGAGCGTGGGAGAAAAGGATTGAAAGGTCACAAGACAATCTCCTCTAGGTCTGTCCAGGCTAGGGGAAGGAGGGTGGGACGCAAGAAAGAAGGCGAGAAGAAGACAACTAACATGGAACGTTATGGTAGGTACATAACTTCTTAATGTTAAGTTGTCTATCTCGCCTTCATTCTTGCTGGATGGGACCGCGTCCCTAGCACCTTGTCCCGGGTGGCCTATCAGAACAGACTCTTGAGAACAGTGGAACCAAAGTTGGCACGGTCTCTGGAGGCTATGTCCAACTTGTAATGAGAAATGAAGGTATGAGGGGAAGCCCAGGTGGCTGCTGAGCAAATAGAATCAATAGGAAGCCTATCCTGAAAAGCTATGGATGTGGCTAAGGCCCTAGTAGAATAAGCTCTAGGCTTCGAGGGCAATTGTTGGTGCCTGATCTCATAAATAAAGGTAATCATAGAAGTAAGCCATCTAGAAAGTGACACTTTAGTGACTGGAAGGCCCATCTTGCCTTCCGCATATGAAATAAACAGTTGGTCTGATTTTCTAAACTGTTTAGTCCTGTCTAAATAATACCTAAGTTGGCGATGAACATCTAAACAGTGCAGTTTCTGTTCTGACCTGTTGCCATAGTTGGGGAAAAAACTGGGAGATCAATAGTTTGATTCAGATTTGCTTGAGAGGACACTTTGGGAAAAAGGATGGATTGTGCAAGGATACTCTATCTCTGTGAAAAAGTAAATACGGGGGATGACAGCATAGAGCATGGAGTTCCGATACCCTTCTAGCTGAAGTGATGGCTATTAGAAAAAGCGTTTTCCAAGACAACAACTTCATAGAACATGAAGCCGCAGGTTCAAAGGGGGTAGAATCAATGATGCTAGAACCAAGTTCAGATCCCATGGAGGAGGTGGATCCTTGATAGGGGGCTTAAGAAGAAAGACTCCTTTCAAAAAGGCTTTACAGAGTTTGTGAGACATAATAGTAGACTCTGACACACCCACATGAAAATTAGATATAGCCGCCAATTGAACTCTGATAGTAGAAGAAGAGCCTGCTTGGAAAAGCTCAGCTAGGAAATCCAGAATGGACTGAATAGGTGCAGTAAAAGGATCTATTTCCCTGGACGCTGCCCAGAAGGAGAAACGTTTCCATTTGCTGCTATAAATCTTCCGGGTAGAAGACTTATGAGAAGCTATCAAAATATCTCTAACTGAGTGAGATATTAAGGGAAGCCTGGCTAAGGTTGGAATTGGAGGAACCACGCTGTGAGGTTCAGAGAAGAAAGGGATTGGTGCAGTTGACCCGATTGATGGGTCAAGAGATCTGGAACTGGGTCCAGATGCCATGGTTGCACCAAAAGGTAACGGTGAAGAAAGGGAAACCAAACCTGTCGAGGCCAATAAGGGGCAATGAGGATCACTGAGGCCTTCAGAGCGATGGCTTTCCAAATCAGCTGTGGTATCAGTGGGAAGGGGGGAAAGGCATACAGGAGTCCCGGAGGCCAATCGTGAACTAGAGCGTCTCTGATGGGATGACCTGGTAGGGGAAAGAGGGTGAAGAAATCGGGACACTTGCTGTTTTGGGGAGTGGCAAAAAGATCACAGCAAGGTTGGCCCCAAGTTCGAAAAACTTCTTCCAACACTGATTTCTTCAGAGGCCACTCGTGAGGCATGAGAATTGCTCTGCTCAATCTGTCTGCTATCACATTGGACTTGCCGGGAATGTGCGTTGCTATCAGGACACGCTGAGAAGAGATCGCCCATTGCCACAGTCTGAGTGCTTCTCGACATAAGGGGTAATATTTGGTCCCGCCTTGCTTGTTGATGTACCACACTATGGACATATTGTCCATCTGAATTGCTATAGTTCCCTTGGGAAGAGAGTCCTGAAGGGCTTGCAACGCTAAAAGCACTGCTCTCATCTCTAGAACATTTATGTGCAAGTGGCACTCAATCGGCTGCCACGTGCCCTGGACTGTCCTGCCCTGGTAATGCCCCCCCCACCCGAACAGGGAGGCGTCCGTTGTCAGAGTTGCAGCCGGGGGCGGGGGAATGAAAGGTCTCCCTAGAAGAAGTTGGGGAGATGTGACCCACCAGGAAAGATGATTCCTGCATGACTGAGTTATGCTGATAGTGTGGGACATTGGCAGAAGTTGAAAAGACCACTGAGTGAAAAGCATCCACTGAAGAATCCTCATGTGGAAGCGGGCTAAGGGGAGGAGAGGAATAGCCACTGCCATAATCCCTAGGACTTTCAACACCAGTCAGACCTTGACCCTGTTGTGTCGTAATAGAAGAAAAACCTGCTTGTGAATGTCTGCTACTCTTTGTTCCGTGAGTCTGGCTGACAGACTGACTGTGTCTAATCTTGCGCCTATAAAGGTAATAGACTGACAAGGCGACAAGACAGACTTTTCGTAATTTACAGAGATGCCTAGAGTCTGACAGGTTCGTAAAGTGTAGTCTCTGGCTAAAAGAAGTGGATGCCTGGTGGTGGCAGTCAGGAGCCAGTCGTCTAAGTACGGAAAAACCTGGAATCCCTGGCCCCTCAAATGAGCGGCGACCACTGCCATGCATTTGGTGAACACTTGGGGGGCTGTAGTGAGACCAAAGGGCAGGGCCCTGAACTGAAAATGATTGGCTCCTAGCCTGAAGCGGAGAAATCTCCTGGATCGTCTGTTCATTTTGATGTGATAGTACGCATCCTGGAGATCTATGGAGCACATCCAGTTGTCCTGACCCAGAAAAGGCAGGATGGACTGCAGCATGACCATCCGAAATTTTGTTTTCTTGACAAACTTGTTCAAGTTGCTGAGATCCAAAATGGGTCTCCAGTCCCCTGTCTTCTTTGGAACCAAAAAGAATTTGGAGTAGATTCCGGATCCTTGTTGGTCTGCTGGAACTGGTTGAATGGCTCTTTTTGCTAGCAACTTTGAAATTTGTAGTGCTGCTTGCTCCCTTTGACTGGGTGGAACGTCTGGAAGGGAGTTTCTGGATTGTTTTGGGATGTGAATGAATGGAATTCTGTAGCCTTCGGATATGACAGACTGTACCCACTTGTCTTGAGTAAGGGAAAGCCAGGCTTTTGGGTACAGAGATAATCTTCCCCCGACTGCCTCCGAAGGTGGACAGTTGGGCAGCCCCTCAGGGGTGCTGAAAGGGTTTGTCAGAGAAAGTTTCTCGACTACCCTGATTTTGCGGGCCCCCTCTGCCTCTAGGACGGCGTCTATTATTGTTCCCCCCTCTGCCTCTAGAGGGGAAACGACTCTGTGCGTCCGGTAAGACTCCCTGTGGTTGTTTGCGGAACCACATCTTCCCCCCCTTCTGACCCTTGGGGTAAGGCCTAGAAGAGGTAGAAAAACGGACTCCGACGGCAGAAAGAGTCTTACCTTCTACCTCGCACCTTGTCAGAGTATCCTTCACTTGTGGACCAAAGAGAGATGATCCATCAAAAGGGGAGTTAGTGAAGGATGCCTTGAAAGGGTCCGCAAAGCTACATAGCCGCATCCAGGCGTGGCAGCGTAAGGCCACCCCTGTACCAGCGGCCCTGCTCGCTCCATCAGCCGCGTATGAAATCAGGCGCATGGAGGAGTTGACTACTGAGTTAAGGGTAGCCAGCTGGGAGTTCATCCTATCTTGAAACCCCACAGCTGATGGGTCCTTCAACACTTCACTCATATCCTTGAGCAAGTCCCTTTGGAGACGAGTGAAATGACACAGGTAATTCAGCGAACGCATAGAAAAGGTCGCTGATGAGAACATCCGCTTACCATACCTGTCCATGGTCCTAGATTCCTTATTAGGAGGATGAACAGGTACCAAAGGATCCGCTAGTTCCTTCTTGGTGGCTGCAGCCACCACCATGGCATCCACAGAGACACCTTTGGACAAAAACTCCTTCTCTTTGGGGGCAGTGATAAATCTGGCTGGCCTCCTAGGGGTGGGTTCCACCAAGTCAGGAGCCGCCCAAGCCTTCCTCGCCACCACTTCCATGAGGGGGTCAAAGGGAGGGGACACCCAGGAGGTGGAAGGTCAAGAACCAAACGCCTCAAGGTACACTGATTTGTCCTCTGAAGGGTTAAGGGCTGGCCAATTCCCCCTCTGTTTCAAGATTTTGAGTATGTCTGCAAAGGAGACATCTTCAGAGGGGGAACGAGGGGAACCCTCAGAATCCTCCAAATCAGTGTCAGAGGTGACAGACTCAGGGGAGTCAATGTGCTTCCTCTTGCACTGTCTCTTCCTAGGGGGTTCTCCTGCAAGGTCAGGAGAGGCCTCGGAAGAGGAGGAAATTCCCACTGGGGATACTTGAGGCACAGATTCTCTACGGTCCGAAGCAAGGGGGTGAGAAGAAATCACTGCAGGCACTGTGGAGGGAGGGGCTGATGGAGCCGACTGTGGAGTAGAACCAGGTTCTAACACGCTCTGCATGACCTCAAAGGCACCCCTGTCAGGCAGGGCCAGAGGTCTCCACTCCGAAGAGCAAAAAACCTCCCCTGGCACCGACAAGGATGGCTCCGAAGCCGATGTCAGAGCCGAACTAACCAGCACCGAAGCACCGAGAGGGAGAGTGGGGTCGGACAAGGGTCTGATGCCACTCGCCCCCTCGGAGCCGATGAGGGAAGTCCGGCGCCGAGATCCCTCCAAGGAGGAAATCAGAGCAGACGACGGCGCCGAAAGGAAAGGTATCAGTTCCGACGGTCCCACAGTCTTGGCTCCGAGCAGTACCAGCTCCGAACTCAAGAGAGTCGGAGGAAGAATATCTAATGGAATGGGGGTAGCCATCGACTGTTGAGTTGGGCTGTGTAACATCTGGGCCAGTGCCTCGGACTTAAGAAGTCTACTCGCCACCCTCTGCAAATCATGGTCCGAAAGTCTGCAGGACCTAGAGGAGTGTGACCTATGGCTCCGTTCAGACAAGAGCGGTGACGCTGGAGCCGAATGAACGGAGTCGATAGAAGGAGACCTGGATCTCTTTCTAGTAGTTGGTTCCGACAAGGGTATCGGAACCAACTTCGACTTGTCTGTCTCGGCCAGATCTCTGTTGGCCGAAACCGGTCTGTTTATTCTCTATATAATATGAGGTCTTAGTAGTTTTTTCAATAAACTACTTTATATGGCACAGTTCACCAATGTTGCTGGCTTTAATCTGGTAAAACTGTCACAATGATTTTTTTTAATGACGAAGAGTCGACCATTCTGAATAAAACAAAGGCCACATTGTCTGGCACCATTACCAATTGTGGTAAATTGCTGATTGGCTAATGCATCTCTCCCTTTGTGGGCAATTAAGAAACAGTCCGATCCTATATATATATATATATATATATATATATATATATATATATATATATATAGATAGATAGATATGCTTAGACCCTGGCATATATGGTTCATTTACAAGCATAAGTGTCTACAGTGCTTGTTGCTTGCTACAGGGCTTTTTATTATCTAACAATAAAGATATACAAAAATATTCTCTTACCATACCTGGAGTATGTTTTACTTCCTTTTCTGGAAAGAAAAAGCAATCAAACCAGAATGTCAATACTCCTAAACAAGATGATTAGGTTAATAGTATAGACCTCATTACTGTCTCACACTCTGGAAGGCATGGTGTATTTCAGTACCATACTGTTGATTGCCATACAAGTTCCCAAAATCTTTTTTGTGGACCCATACCATTTATTAGATAGCTATAGAACTCCTGCTATGACCCAAGAAAGCCACAACACTTATGTACAGGAACTAGAATCATCACTCAGTATTGAAGCCAATATATCATTTTCCTAGGTGATCTAAACTATCCAGCTATAGACTGGGAAACTTACACTACCACTAGTCCACAAGCACAGAGATTCCTGGACTTTGTCAGTACAAACATCCTGGAACAATTAGTCTGAGTACTCACTAGGGGCAACAACATCTTGGATATTAGCCTTAATAATATGAGATAATCTTGCACTATCCCTTGGGTATATTTGTCACTTGTTAGGTCTGACCATAAAGCATCTCCTTCCATATAAAACTGAAGCCACAGATCCGTTCCATCCAATGTACCTTTAGAAATTTCTTTCAGGCAAACTACCTGTTCGTAAATGATACATTAGCAAGCTTCAGATCCCCACCAAACCCAGTTAATGTCACTGAATGTGCAGAAACGTGCACCACCACACCATACCAGCATGTAAACAGCTGCACGGATGCAGCTCCACCCTGTAGTAACAAATGCAGGGCAAACCCCAGAAACAAACCCACACACCACAGTGGAACCATAATATCAAGAAGTTTTACATTAAAAGGAAGAGAATTTTGACCAAAAGTAAGAAGAGCAATTGCCAAAATGCCAGAGCCCTTGCCACTGAAATAAACAAACAACTGCAAAGCTTAATAAAATCCACCAAAGCCAAGTATGAGGCTAAAATAGCTACCCAAGTAAAAGACAATCAGAAGGACTTTTAAAGTTATGTTTGTAATCTCAAAAGCACATAGCAGCAATGCACTGAGCTGATTGTGAATGATGTTACTTGCACTGAGGCCAGAGATATAGCAAACCTACTGGCTGATAAATTCAGCTCTAACTTCACCCTTCTCTCTCCTCCATCTGACTCTCAAGATGCATCTGAAACTGTCTTGCCTCCAACTATCACACAAGACCATTTCCTAAAACTGCTAGCAAAAGCTAAACATACTGCATTGATGTGTCCTGACAATATCCTTGGATGCATCTTAAATAGCATAAAGCAGGATTTAACCAGCCCATAGCAGCACTATACATCCCTATCTTCCACAGAGGTTTTGTACCAAGTGAATGGAGAAAAGCTACAGTCATTCCCCGGCATAAGGGAGGACCTTCCACCTACCTAGACAATTACAGACCTATACATCTGACTAGCCTTAAATGCTATATGCAAAGCCATGAAAAGACTTATCATGGATATAATCAGTAAGGATATAGGGAACCTTCAAACACTGGACCCCTCTCATTTTAGAATGGTCAGGTCAGGTCGTGCTTATTCAGACTGGTGTACTTTTTTGAAAATGTCACCAAAGCAATGGATGAAGATAAAACAGTACATACCACATACCTTATTCTGGCCAAAGCTTCTGGCACAATTCCCCACTTAGGCGTAGTAGAAAAGCTAAATAAACTGAGAATAATCCCCTATGTCACCAAATGGATTGCAATTGGTTCATATGTAGGGTGCAGGAAATCAAAGTAGGGGAAGTTACCTCCACAAAAACAGCAGTCATCAGTGGAGTCCCCCAGGGTTCTGTGCTCGGACCTCTTTTTGTTGTCTACATCTACTTCTTAGGTTCATAGGTTCATAGGTTTATACTAGGCTATCTGCCCTAAGGCATTTATAAGCCTAGCCCAAATTTTTGTGGCTTACGCCACCCTTATATGAAAAAATACTGTGCCCATTAGTTTGTTGTGCCTCTGTCCAGCAGTGACACAGAGATGATTCCGGGTAAACCTACGATCTCCATCCACAGGTCTAGATTTCTCTTGAACAGAGTCAGCGAGGTGCTCTGCCTCACATGGACCGGGATTTTATTCCACAGCATAGGGAGTCTCTGAGTGATAAATCTATCCCTCCAGCACGTCCTATTTATATCGGTGCTAAGGTTTAAGTCGCTTGCTCTAGTGGTTTTGGTGGATTTGGATTTTTTGAGGTGGAGCATGTCCATTAATTCCGGGTTGGACATGGCCTTGTATGTCAGGCACATGTCACCTCTGAGCAGACGGTATGCGACTGAATAGAGATGGAGTTTCTTCAATCTGGCAGCATATGACAGATTTTGGAGTCCCTTTATCCTTTTGGTGAGGAACTTTGGGGTCTCTCCAATTGCTGCAGATGTCAGGTGAGATACATCCCGAATGGGGCATTGTACTCGATCATTGGTCTGATAAGTGAAGAGTACAGGGAACAATGACCTCACTAGATCTGGATGTGAGTCCTTCATGATCAGGTGGGCAATGTCAAGGTCTTTCTAACCACTTTAGCAACGTGAGTGTCAAAAGAAAGGCCACTGTCAACCTGGGTCCCCAGGTCCCTGATAACCTCTTCTGTGCTTAGTGGATTGCCACCTATATGGTAGCTTGGGGTTACCTTGTTTTTCCCGAAGGGTATGACTATACATTTTTTGGCGTTTAACTTCAGGCCATGGCTCTGGCACCAGCTATCTGTTTCCGTGAGTCCCTTCTGAAGGATATCCGTGTCCGATGCACTTTCCACTATGGCCCAGTTTGCAGTCGTCTGCAAACTTTGTCAGCCAAAGTCCTCCCATGTTGGCCTGTACTTCTGAGAAGTAGATGCCAAACAATAGGGGCCAAGGACCGAGCCCTGTGGGACACCACTTGTGACCGGCTTGGAGTCTGACACAGCGCCAGCAACTCTAACCCTGTGGGTTCTGTCCTTAAGCCAGTTTGCAACCCATCTTGTGACATATGGGTTTACATTTAAGCTGGTAAGTTTTTCTACAATACCTGAGTGGGGTATTGTGTCGACTACCAATTTGTATTTACAGATAACAGATGAGAAAAATGTGAAATACAGCTTAGAATACAGGGTAGTAATCATATGCTATCTTGGGAGAAATTGTATGGATGGAGCTCAGGGGAAAGAAGGAAGGAAGTTATGCTCTGGGATGATACAAGTAAGTGGAGTGACCTGTACAGATACAAATGGTCATATCTGTAGGCACTGGTTCAGGGTCCAAGATAGAAAAAGTGGCACAAATAACAAAAAAGGCAAGAACTGAAACAGATATCTTAAAAATAAACAGGGATGAATGACATTAACAACTAAGATGAACCTCAAGCATGACTCTTGAAGTAAGAAGAATAAGAGCTGAGGAGAGGCAGGAACAGTCTTTTCTTCTGTCTGCAGACATTGTTGTGCACAGCAGTATCTTACAGTAGTAAAAGTAGTGCCACACTTTGGTAATAATACTTGGAATTCAGATGGTGTCAAGATGCTCTGTCCAAAGGAAGCAATCGGTCACCAGTGTTCTTTGTTGAAATTGCTACAGTCTGGACAATAAATGAGCATATATGCTCAGTTTAGGTTGTTTCTCACTACACGGGTCTACTACACTTAACCCAACTGCCATAAAACTTTTAGTTATGTACTCACCATAACTTCAGATGTTTGGGATCCATCTCGCCTACATTCTGAATGATGGGTTCGGAGCCGATACCTCGGCTCCGACTCGGCACGCTTATGCTATAGAGCGAGGCCTCTTATTGGCTGAGCTTTCTTTATCCCAGGATGCACCACCACTAATCCCCCAGATCTTGTTTGTCCGCATTCATGCACACATGCACAGCTTGTTTATATAACATTGTTAGATGTTTCAAGATGAAACAACAGGATTCGGACCTTCTGATATCCTCTGATCTCCAAGGAAGGGGGAAGGAGGGTGGGTTATTAGGAATGTAAGGGAGATGGATCCCAAACATCTGAAGTTATGGTGAGTACATAACTAAAAGATGTTATGTGATCCGATCTCGCCTACATTCTGAATGATGGGACAGCGTCCTAGCACCCAAATCCCGGGTGGCTCATTGGAAAACACTCCTGAGCACTGTGGAACCAAATGAAGCTCATCCTCTAGATGCCACATCTAATTTGTAGTGAGAAATGAAAGTATGTGGGGAAGACCATGTAGCCGCAGCACAAATGTCACCAATAGCAAGCTTAGAATGAAATGCTACCGAAGTAGCCATAGCCCTTGTAGAATGAGCCTTGATAGAGGTGGAAAGCTCCTCGTTAGAAAAAATATAAGCTTGAGTAATACAGTCCCTGATCCATTTGGCAATAGTGACCTTTGTGACTGCGTTGCCCAATTTGTTTTCTGCAAAGGACACAAACAACTGATCTGTATTCCTTGACTGTTTGGTCCTATCCAAATAAAACGTAACTGCCTATGGACATCTAGTGTGTGGAAAATAAATTCCGCTTCATTGGAGTATTTTGGGAAAACACTGGGAGCTCTAATGACTGTTGTAAGCATAAAGTAGAGCAGACTTTAGGAACAAAAGAAGGATTCGGTCTGAGGGAAACTCTGTCTGGATGAAAAACCAAGTACGGAGGTTTTACTGACAAAGCTTGGAGTTCTGAAACCCTTCTGGCTGAAGTAATTGCCACTAGGAAAGCTGTCTTCCATGATAGAAACTTTAAATCACAGGTAGCTGCCGGTTCAAAGTGGAAGAAGTCAAGGCACGTAATACTATATCCAGATCCCATGGAGGTGCAGGATGAGAAACTGGAGGTCTTAATAGAGCAGCACCTTTCAAGAAGGTCTTACATAACCTGTTGCTCATTAAAGGTGGGTCTATGGATTCATGAAAGTTAGAAATTGCTGCCAATTGTACTTTGATGGTAGAAACAGAAGAGCCTTGGTTGAAAAGAGAGGTTAGGAACTTGAGTACTTCTGCTACGGGAGTTGAAATGGGGTCCAGGCCCCGGAGTTGAGCCCATATAGCAAATCTTTTCCATTTGCTAGAATAAAGTTTCTTCGTAGTGGACTTGTGGGCTGAAGACAATATGCGCACTACCTCTGGGTCTAGTGCATGTCTCCTGACTATGGTTGGAAGAGGAGGAGCCAGGCCGTCAATCTTAATGTGTGTAGGGACTGGTGAAGTAGTCCCGACTGATGAGTCAGTAGGTCTGGGATCTGGTCCAGGAACCATGGACCTTCCAGAGCATGTTTCCGAAGATAGGGAAACCAGACTTGATGAGGCCAGTAAGGAGCAATTAAGATCATCTTGCTCCCTAAGAGAGAAGCCTTCTGAATCACCTTGGGTAGTAGCGGAACTGGAGGGAAGGCATAAAGCAGGCCGGTGGGCCATGGATGGACTAACGCGTCCATAGGGCTCTTCCCCGGAGCCGGGGATAGGGAGAAAAATCCTTGCACTTCGCATTCAGAGGAGTCGTGAAGAGGTCGCAACAAGGAACTCCCCATTCGCTGAAAATCTGTCTTGTAATAGTTATGTTCAGAGACCACTCGTGAGGAGAGAGAATGGTCCTGCTCAACCTGTCGGCTACGACATTGGATTTGCCCGGTATGTGAGTTGCCACTAGGAAGCGATTGGTTGAGATTGCCCATTCCCAGACCCTCATCGCTTCTCTGCAAAGAGGATAGGATCTGGTCCCTCCCTGCTTGTTCAGGTACCAGACAACTGACATGTTGTCCGTGTGAACAGCAATTACTCCCTGAGGGAGGTAACAGTGAAGGGCTTGAAGGGACAGGAGTACTGCTCTCATCTCTAGGATGTTGATGTGGAGAGAGGTCTCTTCCGGATGCCATTTGCCCTGGACTGACCTGCCCAGGGAATGCCCCCCCCACCCCGTCTGGGAGGCGTCCATGGTCAACGTGGCTGCCGGAGGAGGAAGAGCAAAGGGTCATCCCTGATCCAAATTGGAAGACACTAGCCACCAGCGAAGGTCTCGTCTGCAAGATTCTGTGATCCATATTAGATGATTGAGAGGGAGTTCCTGAAAGGACCATTGAGTTGAGAGAAGCCACTGGAGGATTCTCATGTGTAACCTTGCCAAGGAACTAGCAGAACTGTGGCAGACATCGATCCCAATAGTTGCAAGACCATTCTGGCTGGGGCTTTGGACTTGGGAGTAGGGCTCGAACCTGACTTTGTATGATCTGAATTCTGTCTGCAGGTAGATAGACCTGCATCTGGTTTGAATCTATCTCTGCCCCTATGAATTTTATCCTTTGAGATGGCCGAACACAGACTTTGGCCAATTGAAGGTGATTCCTAGGAATTGCCCAGTGATGTTGTGGCCTGCAGGCTCTGTAGAAGTAGATGCTTTGAGGTGGCAGTTAGAAGCCAGTCGCCTAGGCACGGAAACACCTGGAATCCTAGACTCCTCAAGTGAGCAGTCACTACTGCCAAGCATTTGGTGAACACCCTGGGGCTGTGGTGAGACCAAAGGGCAGCGCGAAACTGAAAAATGACTGCTTCCTAGGCTGAAGCGCAAGTGTCTCCTGGACGCTTGATGTATTTTGATATGGTAATACGCATCCTTGAGGTCTATGGAGCACATCCAAACACCTTTCTCCAACAACGGGAGAATGGTTTGTAAAGTGACCATTCGAACTTGGACTTCTTGACTGAACAGTTTAGGTTGCTTAGGTCCAAAATGGGCCTCAAGTCCCGGTCTTTTGGCACTAAAAGAATCTTGAGTAAGTCCCTAATCCGATCTGGTCTGGGGACCGTTGGATGGCTCCTTTTGCAGCAGATTTGAAATTTCTATGGCTGCGTATCCCGTTGACTGGGTGGCGGGTCCGGGATTCTTTGGACTGAGGGGGGACAACAGAATGGGATGGTGTAACCTCCGGCGATAATTCGAAGCACCCATCAGTCCTGAGTAATCCTTTCCCAGGCCTTTAGGTGCTTGACGACCCCCGACTGGCTCTGGAGCAGCACAGCCGGGCAATCCCTCAGGGACTATGAAAGGTTGAGGAGCCACGAAAGGACTCGCAGTCTCCAGTGTTGCGGGGGCCTCTGCCGCCTCTGGGACGGCGTCTTCCTAATGAATTTCCCCCTCCTCTGCCTCTGGAGGGGGAACCTTCCTGCTGAGAGGAGTAAGACTTCTGCGATCTCCGAACCACATCTTCCTCCTCTTTTAGCCTTGGAATAAGGCCGAAAGGGAGTGGAAAATCGTGCCCCTACGGCAGTCAGAGTCTTACCCTCCTGTTCACAGCGGGTAAGTGTGTCTTTCACCTTGGGCCCAAATAGGGAGGACCCATCAAATGGGGCGTCGGCGAATGAAGACTTGAAGGCCTCCGCAAAATGACACAGGCAAAGCCAGGCTTGCCTCCGTAGTGCAATGCCTGTACCTGCCGCTACCGCCTCGGCCGCATACGAGATGAGCCTCATGGACGAGTTCGAGATGGATGACATCGTAGCCAGCTGAGATCGAACCGTCTGGGCCAGCTCCTCAGGCAGGTTACCTAAGAGGGTATCGGATAGCTCCTTAATCAGATCCCTCTGGAATCTCGTAAAGTGCGTTAGGTAGTTCAGAGAACTCAAAGTAAAGGCCGCTGAACTAAGGGTGCGCTTGCCGTACCGATCCATGCTCCTAGACTCCTTATTAGTAGGATGGATGGACGTAGAAGCCTCTGCTACATCCTGCTGTGTAGCAGATGCCACCACCATAGCATCCACAGCCACACCTTTCGTGAGGAACTCTCTATCTGGGGTGCTGAAAGAAATTTGTTTGGACGAAAGGGCACCGGTTCCACAGAGTCCGGGTGTTCCCACGCCCTTCGACAGATCAAATCCAAGAGCTCGAAGGGCGGAGACACCCAGGAGGCGGAGGGCTGAGCCCCGAAGGCCTTCAGGAACACCGACTCATCAGCGGAGGGAGGTTTGGACTGCCAGCCGCCTCGTTGTTTTAGGGCTTCAAGGATGTCTGCAAAGGAGACATCATCCGAGGATGACTTGGGGGACCCCTCTGCATCATCGAGATCGGTGTCAGATGTCAAAGACTCGTCAGGGGAGTCAACGTGCTTCCTCTTGCACGTTTTCTTCCTGGGAGGTTCATCCGAAGAGGCTTCAGAAGGACCTCCAGGAGGGGGAGAAACCCCAGCGGGGGTAACCTGAGGCCCAGGGGCTCCGCTGTCTGCTGACAGGGGAACTGCCAATGACCCAGTCTCCAAAAGTAGGGAAGGAGCCGGGGAAACTGTGGAGGTGGCCAAAGAAGATTTGGCTAGAGCACTCCTTATAGCCCTGAAGGCGGGACCACCAGAATCCTGGGAAGGTCCCCCCTCCGTGGCCACGACAGTAGACGGTACTCCCGCCGCCGATGCACCAAGAGGAAGACTTGGGACCGAAGGCATCAATCCCGAAGCCTCTCCCCTAGGGCCGAAGGAAGAAGTCCGTGCACTGAACTCCGACCCAGGAGCCGGAGTCGGAGCAAGGGTCGGGTCTGATCCTAACACCTCCACTGGTTCCACCAACACCCGCTCCAATGGTGCCGAAGCTGTTGGAGGAGGAAGAACTGTAAGGGAGTGGACCATCGGCTCCGAAGCCAAATGGGCTGGAGCCGAAACCATCTTTTGGAACACCGGAGACTGGAAGAGTCGAAGGAGTACCCTGTCGATGTCCAAATCAGACATCCTGGAAGATCTCAAGGATACCGATTGGGCCCGAACCGATTTCTCCATCGGCTCCGAAGGACCTGGGGACCAGCTCCGAAAGGATTCCACTATTATCGGCTCTGAGGAAGCCTTCACCGAAATTTCTCTCGGCTCCGATAAAGACTTCGGCTCCAAGGGGGAAGTGTCTGAGCCGATGACCCTTACCGGCTCCAATATCAGTGGAGCCGATGAGTATGACCCGCCTCTCAATGCTCCAGACCTCGGCTCCGAAACCAGAGGGGTCGAGGTAGGAGGCATCGAGGCAGACCGTTCCGACCTCGGCTCCGAAGTCTGTGGAGCCGATGGAGAAGTCTGCTTGCCTTTCTTAGCTGTCGGCTCCGACTGACTGGTCGGAGCCGAAGCTTTCCTCTTCTTAGAAGAAGGAGAGGAAGATAAAGCCTCCTCGAAAGAAGGCTTGATTAATCCTCTAAGGATTAATTTGTTTTTCCTCTCCTGGAGGACTCGAGAGGAAAACGCATGGCACACACTGCAGGATTCTTGGAGATGTATGGCGCCAAGACAATAGACGCACGAGGAGTGGTCGTCCGTAATGGACATTTTAAACCCACACCTCGTGCACTTCTTAAAACCGGATGGTTTATGTTCCTTAGACATAGTTGTAAAAAAAAACAGGAACAACAGTAAATTTTAAACAGCTTAGGATACAGGTACAACAAATATGCCAACCAATATATAAATACTGAAAGAGAAACTTTTTATTTTTTTTTTTTTTACAGTAAGAAAAAAAGAAAGAAAGAAAGCAAGGAGGGTCAAGACCCTCTAACTCAAATGGGTACTTGACCCACACACAACCAATAAAGCAGTTAGAACAGGGAAGGCCCCTCTGACTGAAAGGAATCTTCTCTGACAGGAAATTTCAAGTAAAAATCAATAAATCACCAAGAAACACACTCATACACAAATAATAGCCATTAAAACAGCTTTTGGGTTGAAAAAAAGAAAATTTCTGACAGGAAAAGATACTATTAATATAGTACTTAGCCCAGCCAATGTTGAGACCACGTCCAAGCTCTGTAAGCGGCAAACGAGATCTGGGGGATTAGTGGTGGTGCATCCTGGGATAAAGAAAGCTCAGCCAATAAGAGGCCTCGCTCTATAGCATAAGCGTGCCGAGTCGGAGCCGAGGTATTGGCTCCGAACCCATCATTCAGAATGTAGGCGAGATCGGATCACATAACATCCGACCTTCATAACACGAGCCCACTACATCAAAATCGCACAATACTAAACGTTCACTTAATCGACTGTCAAATACACGAATGTCAAAACACCGACTCTCATATAACCAACAAATGTCAAAACCAGCTGAAAGAAACACCATCACTGTAAACACCACAATCCTCTAAAACTGCCATGCAAAACATTGCTAAACACTACAAATAGACCTACAGAGCATCGCCATAATTATGTCACATATCCATTAATATTTAAAATATAAAAATGGCATGTAAACATCCAGCTGGTACAACTTGTTCTAAAACGTAGTGAACCGTACACCCAGCATTTTAAACCTTCAAATCTGGATATCCAGCACTTCACATCAGCTGTACTGAAAATCCATATTTTAAAACTTTAAATACACAAACCCATGTATACGACATCTTCCTACATACCACAAATAACCATAATAAACTAATACAACCTTACTTTTTGGTGACATAAACTACAATAAATATTACCAATAACCCCTGCACTTATCTACAACAGGTCCGCCATGCTTCTAAATGCATACATTATGAACTACAAATATTTAAAGAAACAGAACACTATAAACTCAAAAAAAAAAAACACAGTTTACAGCTCCATAATTCGAATACACAACATCTAAATTGCTACCCATCAAATAAACACTAACAGCTATAACATTTATAAAGTTTACATTTTAGCAGTGGAACTATGCCCCACAAACCCCCTCAAATTAAATATACTAACTCCGAGATCGCACTACATTGCACAGATGAGCATACGTCATGGTCTTCTCACCTCAGATCAACAACAGCCGGCATTTTCACTATTCAGCCTTATGAAAGACGGTAAAGTGAGGTTTCAGTTATATGAAACTTCAACATTATTGTCTTGGTCTTTCAAGTGTCAGTCTACTGGTTTTGCAAACTTCTTAAGTAGAGCCCCACTGCATACCCTGGTGTCGCATTTAAACAGCTGCTCATACCTAGTGTTAATACTCATTAAATGATATGACTTAGACCAAGTATTTGTATGCATATACATCAAGAGAAACAAACAAAAGACAAGCAAGTTTAAATGGTACATTAGAAATACTAAAATAAACTCTAGCGACAAGTATATCTCTCAAATGATTTGCTTAAGAATTCTGGGCAAAGCCAAAAAATAAGGGGGAGACAGATGCCCAAAATCAGGGACAATTTTAAATATTACTCAATTCACTTAAAAAGTTGACAGAACAGCAGGTTTTTGCATCAGCATGCTTTTTTTCTGAAGAATAATAAGTTAAAACTCGAATATCTGACGGTAATCTTCAGTGATTTAACATTAAAACATTCTACAAGGGACAGGACAGAAATATGAGGCAAAATCAGAAACAGTTGATAAATATGAAGGCAAGCAATATATACAAGACAGTAGATCACCTGAGATCCCCACTTGGTATTTTCAGCAAAAAATATGATTTATAGTTTCTGTACCTTGCAACCTATATCAGTATATTATACCAACAGGAACTAGTGTGTTTGCAGATTGTTTCTACTAAGCTTATATAATGAAGCAACATATCTGCCTTACATTACACTATAGTTTGTAACTGACTAGCATGCCAATATAATTCTCTTAAGTATAGCTTCTTATTTGCAAGAGAGTGATTTTGTTCAGAGTGACACATTTTTCTTTTAGAATCGTATCTACTTGTACAAATATGGGAGGAACCCATTTATATACTCTGGTTTATCTGCTATGTTAGTTTGAATTATTATGTTGCTATATTTATTTAAAGCACATGTTCTTGTCAAAAATGTACATCTGCTATGTTAGTTTAAACTGGAATGCTGTTATATTTATTTAAAGCACATGTACTTTTAGAAAATAAAAGGGCTATGCACATTTAGTATAAAACAGCATACTGTTATAATTCTGTAAAACAGTCTGTCATTACAGAAGTGTGGTTTCAGTCATAGCCACACCCTTTCTGCTGTATGAACCCATTAACAATATAATATTTCAATTGCAGTCTTACCACTGTCATTTCTCTAAGGAGCATCCCAGCAGAACTATACCATTATGTTTTACATTAATATACATGTACATACCGCAAGGGGCAGCAACAGCTGCTACTGAGACTGGTAACCCCTCTACTTTGTTATGTACCACACTTCATTACCCTGATGCTTCTGTGTTAACCACCCAATGATACCAGGCAGGGAGCAACTCAAAACTTGTAAGAGATGATGTTTATATAAAATAAACCGCTATGGACTGCTTAAATGCCACTTTAAATGTTACATTTAACAAAGCTTTGTATACTCATATCCTTATTCATCACTTTCTAATGCCTAAATGAAGGGGATAGATTTTCAAATTCCATTCTTACGTTCCAGTTCTGTTTGTGAAATAAGATGAATTTGTAAGAATTTATTTATTTTTCCATAATAGTAGTTGTGAAAATTGCTGTCACCAATTTAACTAGGTAAAACAGCATTTTACAGCTACAGGAGTTTTTTAGACAAACCCACCCACAGGCTGCAATTAGGTGTGAACCCATAACCATCTGATACTGGCTCTGGGAATGCTGGCATCTAGGCGGTGGTGTGCCAATACTGCAGAGCTGCAAGTTACAAGACATGTACAACAGACCATTCCTTCAACTGTTTATGTGCAGCAACAATTAAATGAATCTGACTAAATACATTTCTAGGGCTTTTATTATTTATTTAAATCACTGAGTGAGTTGGTCTTCATCAAGTCCCTTCAGTCAGGACTTGACCAATAGGCCCAGGCCAACTGATGTAAGGCACACAAAACTTAACAAAGAGCAACTAGTCTGTGCACTGAGGAGAGCACCCCCCCCCACCTTGAATTTGGTCTTAGATAGTACTGATTGTAATCTGTACTTGTACAGCAGTCAGCTACAGTTCCCTCTTGTACCATCCCATTGTAGAATGTGAAAAAAGGATTCCTAGTCATGGACGTGCACTTCCCTGTTATTGCTGCAGCTTGCCTGGTAGATATGGAACTCCTGAGGCAGTGTACTGATTGTCTCATGTTTACTGGCAACCACTTCCTTCTTAAACTGATATGGTGTGTGAGAGATGTAATTACTTAATGTCACTGGAGGCAAGGCTCTCTCTTATAACACTTGCAATAAAAACAGGTTGTCAATAACAGGCAAACACTACACTCACCTCGCATAGTATGGACCACACAAACAGACCCATATATGCTGCGGCTGTTAAATGTAATCTGCCTGAACCACAAAGACCTCCCAGACATTGTACAAATAAGTATCCTTAGCAAACTCAAGAGCATTCCACAAAATCCGCATCCAACACAATACATATGGCCACATTCCAGGGTGTCATAGCTTCTAAGCCCATAAGGCACACCACCACGCAACTCAATATTTGGTCATAGGAGGCTCCATTATGAGACACACAAATGTCTTATTCACCAGTCTAAGTAAGGAGAGAGACACAGTCAACTGCCTGTCATGAGCCAGGATTTGTCAGATCACACATGCACTTATGTCTTTGAACCACAAGTACCTATATGACTCAGTCATAGTCCATGTGGGAAAACAACCTGAGACATTCCTCCCAGAACTACATAAAGAGAGACATGATGGAAATCTCAGGCTGTGTGTCCCAGCGAGTATGAGCATAGCATTGAGCAGCATTCTACCTTCACTAAGCATAATGCCACAATATGAACTGAAAATAATTGATTTTAACAATTGACTTAGAGTATGATGTCATTCAGACAGGGGGAGTGCAATATTTGTCAGCCCGGGAAGATATAGTCAACAGACCATGCTGCTTTGTCAGGGATGGTTTGCACTTGTCCCCTCCGGGATTTGGAATATTGGCTAAAATTTTGTCTACCCCCATACTGCCATTTTTAGGCATTGCCAACCTAATAAACCTACCAACATATCCAAACCAGCCTAGGGAAATATGCTGATGTTACTGCTCAGTGCCAGGAGTCTAAACTCCCTGCAAGCCCTGCTCAACCTGGAGAATGTACTAAAACATGGTCTGAAGCCACAGAAAGCACCCGTCAGTACAGGGCTTCAATATCTTCATATGTTTAGACCAAATACTGCATAAGAAGAGACAAAAGGTGGAGGTGTCTCTATTTACATAAAAAAAACACACCTTAAGTCTGGTCCATCAGTATGATGAACTTGAGCTTCTCCATGTCCAGCTTACCTTAGACAAAGTCTTATCCCATATCTTTACAAGCTATAGGTCTCCCTCTGTGACCCAGGAAAACCATAACACATACTTAAATGTGCTGGAAGCACTCGCTATTAAACCTAACACCATACTCATGGGTGACTTTAACTACCCCAGTATAAACTGGGAATCATACATGACCCCTGACATAGAGGCCCAAACATTCCTGGACTTCGTAAATCCAAACACCTTGGACCTGGTAGTCTGTACCCCCACTAGGGGTGCAAACATCCTTGATCTGGTCCTGACAAACATGGTGGAACATTGCACCCTCCCTAGTGTCATGTCCTCACTAGTCAGGTCAGATCATAAACCTGTTTACCTTAAAGCAAAGGAATAACCAGGAACACCAGCAAACCATGGGAAATTTAGAAATTATTGTAGGACAATCTTCCCACATCTAAGTGACATTCTGGCAAAATGTACCCTCCACCAAACCCTGAGAACACTGATTTCTATGTGGAATCATTCACAGAAACCCTGTATAATCATTTAACAGCTGCATAGAGACAGCTGTACATGACCAAATTAAGTGCAGGATCAACTCAGAAAACAAGCCAGCCAGGTGGAATCCCAACATCAATAGACTGTAAAACAAAAGGAAGAAATTCATGGCACAATTAGGAGGTGCAATACCCAGCAAGTTAAAAAAAACTCTCATCAACCTAAACAAGTAACTCAGGGGGCTAATAAAGGCAGAAAAAAGCCAAATCTGAGGTAAACTTACCCTCCCAGGCCAAGGACAATCACAAAGCTTTCTTCAGCTATGCTCATAACCTCAAAGACAATACACAGCAATGTGCCAAAGTAACTGTAAATGGTGCCACCTATGTGGAGCTGGAAGATATACCAAACCTCCAAATGAAAAATTTAGCTCCGGTTTTACCACCCTCTCTCCATCAGATGCCCCTCAGGAAATACCAACATCCATAACTCTCCCAACTATCACTAGAGAGCAGGTGTTCAAGGCACTCTCCAAGGCCAAGAACACTGCATCAACAGACCCTGATAATATCCCAGGATGCCTCCTTAATAGTATGAAACATGAACTGTTGGGACAACTAGAAAAACTGTTTAACCACAGCCTCCAAACAGGCTTTATGCCAAACAAATGAAGGACAGCAATGGTTAACCCACTGACCAAGGGTGGGCCATCCATGGGCCCAGGGAATTATCAACCCATAACATACCCTGTGACTAGCTTGATATAAAAAACCTATGGAAACAATAATCATGGATATCCTAAATGACGACATAGGAAACATATTAACATTGGACCCAAATCAGTTTGAATTTCTCAGGGGCAGGTCTTACCTACTCAACCTAGTGGAATTCTTCAAGAAGGTCATCAAAGTAATGGACTAGGGCAAAATGGTGCATAC
This sequence comes from Protopterus annectens, assembly GCF_019279795.1. Lineage (NCBI taxonomy): Eukaryota > Metazoa > Chordata > Ceratodontiformes > Protopteridae > Protopterus > Protopterus annectens. The sequence continues at coordinate 625,114,836 of NC_056725.1, read as the reverse complement.
TGCCTATCTTGACCTGGCTAAAGCATTTGACACAATACTCCACTTGGGCATTGTACAGAACCTCACTAAACTAGGTCTAAACCCCTACATCACCCACTGAATAGACAAATGGCTTACAGATAGGACCCAAGATGTTAGAACAGGGGTCCTCCTCCACAGGAAAGGCTGGCTACTAGTGGGGTGCCTCAGATCTCAGTGCTGGGAATGCTCCTGTTTAGCATCTACTTCTCTGAGGTCAAGGCAAAGTCTGACATAGAATAATGACTGGTGCCAGAAACATGGTCTTAAACTCAATGTCAAAAAGTGCACCATAGTATGTTTTGAAAAGATGGCAACCCCAGTCAACTACTGCATTAACAGTACACCCCTAAGAGTAAACTCTGTCAAGGATTTGGGAATGCATGTACCCAGTGATTTGGTATTTGACCATCATGTGCCTACTGTAGTGAGGAAATCATTCTGTGTTGCATAACTTATAAGCAGAGGTATAGCATCTAGATCCAAACATGTCATTGTGCATTTGTACTCGGGTCTCATAAGATTATTCACTGAGTACAATACCCCGTTTGGGATGTGCCTGGCCTGGCACATGCAACAAATGGAACATCATCAGAGATTCCTCACAAAAAGAATATAGGGACCTAACTCTTGCCTGCAACATAAATAGGGCATGCTGGAGGGACAAATATGTGTCACAGATGCTCCTCTGGAATAGCCTTCCCATTCGTGTGAAGCAGAGTTCATCCCTGTTCTTATTCAAGCATAACTTGGATCAGTGGTTGGGGAACCATAAATACACCCCTGGTTTGGCGCCTACATTTCTATTAGAGAGAGTAAATGCTCAGCCATCCATACCCAAGCATATACACCCCCACAAAACCCTTGGGAACCTATACCTATCAAATTTTATTGGGAAGCATGGCAAGGCTTAAAAAGGCCCCTTGGGCCAATAGTTTAGTATTCTACTATGATACTATGAAAACAATTAACTGATGAAAAACCTAGTTTGCATCTGTATGTGCATAGATCAACCAAAGCAAATAAAAGATAAGCAGGTTAAACAGCACATTAGAAATAATAATCTACACTATGTAGGCAGGTAAATACACAAGCCATTAGGTCACCTGAGAGCCACAGCTGCCATTTCAACAGTACTCAAAATTAGAAAGAGGTAGAAAACTTGGAGCGTATTATGCTTGACTTATGGTGTAAATATTTGGCCGTAAATTTATTGTAGTGCATGGAGAGTGGTGATTACATTCCAGTATCTGGAAAAAGACAAATCAGTTAAGTGCTTCTATAGGGAGAGACAAGATCTTTTAACAGTTGTTAAACACCCCCTGCTTCACTTGTTAGGCCTGGGTATCATGTTAGGCACACTGTCCAACAAACAACAGTGGCAGAATTAAAAACAGAGTTCTTTCTGCCTGATGTCTGTGTTAGTAATTTTCCCTGTCTTTTTTAAACTTTTTTACCCTAACGTATGACAAAGTGTCATGTCTTTTTGACAGTGCTTGCTAAGGGCTTTATGGCTTTGAAAGCTGGCAAAATACTTAAAGCTTTTTATATTTTTCTGTAACCAGTAGTACATGGAGCAGATTATGTTCCATGCACTACAAAGAATTATTTTTTTAAATAAGAAACAGCTTTACTAAATTATTACTCATGACATAGGCAGTCATATATTTATATAAATGAAAACAAACCATATTGACATATTTTCAGTTGTAAACATCATATGTCACATATAATCTTCTATACAGAACATTACAAAGCTCCTTCAATTCCTGCCTTCCCTTAAACCTCATTCCTATTCCAAAACATTATTCTGCATGTATTTTCCCACAGTTCCTTTTTTTCTATGTAATTCTTCTGCCCTTTTCTAAGACCCCCCCCCAGTTCTTTTACCACTGTTACTGTATTCACTACTTCTAGTATGTTTGGTTTAGATATTGATTTCCATTTTCTAGTAGCTGCTTGTTTTGGCAGTCGCCAGAATTAAACTCAGCAAGGCTACTATGTTTAAACAATTACAATTCTGTATTACAGCTCAAAAAATGATTTCCTTAGTTACACTAATTTGCTTACCTAGTATTTCTGACAGAGTGGTCTGAAGGGAATCTTTAAAGTCTGCCAACTCATTACAGTCCCAAGAAATATGTTTCCAATGACCTCTTTCTTCGCAATCACACCTCCAACATTTGTAATCTACCTGAGGAAAAACTCTTTGCAGTCCACTTGGGGTATACAATACATTTGCAAATACTTCCAAGCAAAAATCTTAAATCTTCTATACACTTTGCATATTTGGGAGCCATACATATATCCACCCATTCAGGGGAGCCTGCAGGATTTCTTGCAGAGGGGGAGTGCACACCCAGAGCCCCCCCACACACACACACACACAGCCATTCCAGTGACCCATTACCTGGCTATTTCTCCTCAGATGGCATAAACACTGTTCAAAACTCTCAATGTGTATACTGTTTTATGCTTTACTTCTACAATGATTACAGGTATTTGGATTTAATTTACAACTTTTATTTCAAATTTTATTGCTCAAACACTGATAGACATTTACTAAACAAAGCAATAGTCTTACAACGAAAAGAAACTTAGCATTAAAGTTTCTCTACCTTTGAAACTCATATTCACTGAAACGGCATTGAAACCCACATTCAAAGAAAATGCATCTGACCAGTGGCAGGTTAAGTTTACCTTTAGGCTGTTTTCAAACCATAAACCTCTTGCACTCATTTTAGGGCCATGCAAAGGTTCTTCGATTCACCTTCCTGATTTAATTAATTATAATATATAATTTAATTATATCTCTTGTATAATACAGCACCACTTGTTAGAGTGTGTTTTAAATTTATAGTTTTGAACATTTTTTAGTAAGCAATGAAACAAAACATACGAACAAATAATGACAAACTGCCCAGTTCAGAGCATTTCAACCATAAAAGGCCACTCAAACTTCTGTCATTACGATCCACAAATACCAGTCAATATACACAATCTCTGTAGAAGCAAAAGTCATCTGAACAATTCCACATTAAAGATATCTGAAACTAATGAATAGGTTGTTGCTAGAAAACAACTTTATATTTCAGTGTTTCATCTACAAATTCACTGCCTACTTTCCTCAAAGAATAAAGTGCCTATGTTATATTAAAAAATTGTAAGCTGGTATATTGCAACAGACAATGGGTGGCAAGCTGAAAAACAGGTTCATAGTTACTAGGCATCTCATCCAAAGGAGAGCATCCTCAGGACTGCAGCACTCCACCCCCTAAAAAATACAAATCTACATGTGTTATATTAGAATCTATAGCCCTCTACGTCAAAATGCAAGTATGATACCTGTTGTGCTACTAACACTGCTTTAAAATTCTATACCACAATAGTGATACCATTTGCTAAACAAAACAGTTGCACATTTTAAGCAGACTTAGCATGAGCAGCAGTAAACTTATCTTCCCTTGAAGCTCACAATTCCTAGAAAATGCGCTTGAAAATAAATTCCACATGCTAATTCTAACTAGGGCATTTCACTCTTTCTCTCTCACACACACCTCAACCTCTTAGTGCAAGAAATCTGGACAAAGCCTAAAATAAATAGGGACAGATTATAAATATTGCTCTCATGAACTTAGAAAATTGCTAGAATAACAGGATTTGTGTTAGTATGCATTTTTCTAAAGGGTGTGACATCTACATCTCAAATGTCTGCTATTATTTAGTATATTCAATCCTTTTTAGGAGGAATATGGGGCAAAAATCTGGACATTCTGCAAAAACCTGGAGAGCTGAGGGGTATGCTCCCTCTTATACATACATACATACATACATACATACATACATACATGCACACACACAACATGCTTTTCAATCTCTTAGCACATGAAATCTGGACAAAGCCTGTTACAATGTTAGGGACAAAGGCCCAAAACTAGGGACACATTTAGAAAGTTGCTAGAATAACAGGATTTGTGTTAGAATGCATTTTCTAAAGGACATGAAGTCTGAAACTCAAATACATGTCATTAGTTAGTAACTTTAATCCTTAGCCCATCCCAGTGATTTGTCAAAAAAACAGAATTTTTATGAGGAACAGACCAGAAATATAAGGCAAAGATCTGGACATTCTGTGAAAATTTGTATAGTTGAAAGGTATGACACGCACATACATCCCCCTACCTCCTTAGAAAGTGGATAGAGCAAGGTTTACATTAATAGGCATTTTTCTGAAGATATGAAGTCTAAAACTCAAATGTCTGCCATTATTTTCTGACTTCAGTCCTCAATGATTTGCCAGTAAAAAACACAATTTTATGAGAAACAAACTGAAAATATAAGGGGAAAAAATCTGGATAATTGCAAGGTATGACCCCCCCCTTACAAACACTCCTACCCCCTTCTTACTAACACACAAACACACACACACATACCCCTACCTCCCTCTTACACACACACACACACACACACACACACACACACACACACACACACACACACACACACACACACACACACACACACACACACACACACACACACACACACACACACACACACACACACACACACACCTACCTTTACCTACCTACTTCTTACATGCATGCATACACACCCCTACCTGCCTACTTCTTACATCCACACACCCCTACCCAGTGGTGTAGCTAGAGTTTGTGCCATCTGAGGCTGTCTTTGAGTTAGCCGCCCCTACCCACTCACAAAATCATGGTCAAATGGGGCCCCACACACACACAGCCCTCCCGCACTGCAGCCATTCCAGTGTTCTATTAACATGCATACTGCTTTATGCTTTACTTCTACAATGATTATTTGGGTTTCATTAAAAACTTTTATTTTAAATTTTATAGCACAAACACTGATAGACATTTGCTAAACAAAGCAATACAGTCTCACAATGTAAACAAACTTAGCATTAAAACTTCTTTACCCTTGAAGCTCACGTTCATTGAAACAGCATTGAAACCCACATTCTAAGAAACTGCATGTGGCCAGTGGCAGATTAAGTTCACCTTTGGGGTGTTTTCAAATTACAGACCCCTTGCAAACATATTTAGGGCCATGCAAACATATATGTGTCATTTGATTCACCTTCCTGATCATATTAAATTACATTCCTTGTATAATACAGCACACTTATTAGACTATGTTTCAAATGTATTGTTTTGAACATTTTTTCTAGTAAGGAATGAAATAAAATGTATGAACCAACAATGATAAAAATGCACAAAATCAGAACATTTCCATCATAAAAGTCTACTCAAACTTCTGTCATTACATTCCACCAATATCAGTAAATATGCACAATCTCTGCAAAAGTAAATGTTATCTAAATAATTCCACATTAAAGAGATCTGTAACTAATGAAAAGGTTGCCCCTAGAAAATAATTTTATATTTCATTGTTTCATCTATAAATAAAGTGTCTGTTGCCCTTGAAGAATAAATTGCCTATGTTACGTTAAAAAATGATAAGCTAGTAATATTGCAATAGGGAATTGATGGCAAACTGATAACAGGTTCATCGTTACTAGGTATCTCCTCCAAAGGAAGACATTCTCAGGACAGCATCATTCACCCATTTTAAAGTACATCAGAGTACAGTATCAGCAATCCATCTACATATTGTGGGAGTAGAACCCACAGTCTTCTGCATCAAAAGTACATATGCTACCTGTTGTGCTACTAACAATGCAAACAGGCTTGGTATAAGCAGCACTAAACTTCTGTTCTCCTGAAGCTCTCAGCTCCTTGTAAAATCCGCTTGGGACTCAACTATATATCTCCACTTTGCAGGACAAGAAATCTGGAAAAAGTCAAAATTTATTGGGGGGGGGCAAAACCAAGGACACATTTTAAACATTGCTTGCATAATCTTAGAAAGTTGCTAGAATAACATGTTTGTGTTACTATGTGTTTCCTGAAAGAGACTGAAACTTAAATGGCTATTATTTAGTGAATTCTGTTCTCACTCATTTGCCAGAAAATCACAAATTTTAAGAAGAACAGACCAAAAGTATGAGCCAAACATTCCAGATATTCTGTAAAAAATCTGGACAGTTGAGAGCTATGAAATCACAAACAAGTGGTGGTATGGGTAGAGAATTCAGGCTCTTACTCCTTGTACCTAAGGTATAGGGTTTGAGCCTGAGTAACACTAACCACCAGGTATACCTAACAGGGGCATTTGTGCATTGAACACTTACACTTAGTAAGCATCACACACACAAATTTCATAACGTCTATGCATTAAACACTTAATAAGCATACTAAATTCCCTTACTTGATGTCTGTGCACACACTTCACAATGTCTGTGCATTGGTGAAGAAACAATACTGAACACTTAGTAAGCATACTAAATTCTTTTACTTGATGTCTGTACACACAAATTGACATGAAGAATCAATTTCAAATAGCACTGGAGGACAGGAAAAATGTGACATCTGCATGGACAGAAGTAATGCGACCAGGACCGTTCTTAAAGAAGAATGCCATTAAAAAGTTTTTTTTTTGTAATTAAAAGAAAATTAATCTCCCAGCCATTCCATTCCATGGGGGGTGCAGGTGCACCCCTTGTACCTGCCTGTGGGCACCCTTGCAAAGAACATTTGTACTGTTTATAGCTCTGCTTTTTTGGTTATGTTTTAATAAGTGCATCACTGAATATTTTTTCATATGGAAGGGTCATAAACTATTCCATTAGTTTGTTAAATGTTAATTCAAAATATAATATTGCTATTTATTTGTAGTAGTGGTTGTTTGTAAAGAAGATGAGTGTTTAAATTCAAGAATTTATAATAAGCATGTGGCATGAAAATTTTACTGAATATCTGCATCCCTTGATTTTTAACCATTAACAGAAATTTGTCCAAAAGATGCCTACATTAAGAAATTTACTGGGTCTGCTTTATAAGCAGATATAGTATGCTAACATTTCTCTTTATACTAATTCAAGCATAACATCTTATGCCCTGGCATAAAATAAGAGCAATACCAATAGTGTTAATTCTTAAATATATATTAATAGATGATATTAAAGTTTCCTTTTGTGATCCGTTACTCAAAACATTAGCACTAAACATATGCATACTTTGAACAGTGGTAGTTTTAGAGAAACATTTCTTCTAAGTTAAGGTGTAGGGTTGGGGTTTAGGGACTTGGGGCAGTGTTAGGGTTAGCAGAAATTAGTAAGAATGCACCAGCTTACTACAGAATGCTAACCCTAACATTGCTCCTAATTCCAAATCTACATTTTTCCTTAGAAAAAAAGTTTCTGTAAAATTACCACTATACAAGACACCAGATCTACACCACATACAGCAGCACACACAAATAATACAAAATCTTCCTCATTCCCTAGGTCCTACTCTAACGCTTAATGTGCAAACACTTGCAGGCATACAATTGCATTCCCTACTGCCACAAACTGTGGTATATCTGGAAAAATATATATATATATATGTGTGTGTGTGTGTGTGTGTGTGTGTGTGTGTGTGTGTGTGTGTGTGTGTGTGTGTGTGTGTGTGTGTGTGCATGCGTATGTGAATCCATTAAACATTGATGTACTTCTGTGCCTCCCACACCTCCTGCTAATTATTTATTCCATCTCCAAGATCGCACAGTGCCTGGGAAAAAGGCATATTCCTCAACCCAGAGAAATGTTAGTCTTGCACAACTGTCAACCATCTGTTTTGTCAACCAAAATATGTCAATAAAACAGATGTCGAAAACTTCCAAGATGGTTGTACATTGAGTAATAGCTTATTTATAGGTTCATAGGTTGGTACTAGGCTATCGGCCATAGGGCCTATATAAGCCTAGCCAAACAATTCCCTAGATATTTCTTCCTACCATATTTACTTCCCTGGACCCCTGTCTAGCAGGGCGACTGATGTGATCCCCGGGGTGAATTTCCTATCTCCCATCCAATTGTCAAGGTTCCTTTCGAAGAGAGCCAAAGAGGTGCTCTGCTTGACATGTATGGGCAGTCTATTCCAGAGTTCTAGCTCTCCCAGTGTGAAAACAGAAACTCAGTAGAGAAGGCCAGTAGACTTGTGTTTATGGGTAAATTTCAGTAACTGGCTAGTGCACTGCCTAGATGCCAGGAATAAAGAAATATAGAGGATCTGGAAAAAAATCAGATACAAAATGTGAGGAAAGTTCTCCAGCTGTTCTGCAAAAAGCAATGCAACCTTAAGACATGACTTCCAGTAACCTACAGGAAGATATAAGACAACTGCATGTAGACGTGGTTAAAATAAACAAAACATTGATGGTGTATATCAACACAAAAAATAAAAGGCTGGAAAAAAATGGCAGAAGCATTAAACAGCTATTCAGATGAGATGATAAAGCTGCAAAAAAGAGAGGTCAAAATAAAGAAAAGGCTAGCTGAATGTGAGACTGCTCAAGAAGAGATGTTTAAAAAAATAATAGAATTAGAGGACAGAGCATGTACGGAATACCTGAGATTTTCAGCTATACCAGAGGAGCTGGAAGGAACAGACTGCATTCATTTTATGAAAGCACAAATAAGCAACTGGACTGGTATTCCACTGCAGGAGTTCTTAGTTGAAAGGGCACATTGTGTGTATGCTCCAAACCTGGCTATAAGAAAGCAACCTAGACCTTTAATCCTATCAGCAGAAGGAGTTGATTCTGACAAAAATGTGGCAGAAGGACAAAGTACTAAAAGTGGGAGACAGCAGAGTGTTTGTGCAGAATGATTACTCATTGTACACTAGAAAGAAGAGGAGAAAATGTATTCCACTATTCAGGGAATGTCAAGATGCAGGTGTGAGATTCAAACTGCTGTACCTAGCTGTCTTCAAGGTATTCTTCCCTGGAGGGCAAACTCATTTTTGATGAAGTGCATGCTAAGGAGGAAATGCAAAAGTTTGTCCAGCAAAAAGTAAGCTGTGAAACAGAAGGAGATGGTCCTTCTTGTTCTTCCGATAATAAAGACTGCAGAGGGACTGTACTTGTGAAACCTTTTCAGATTTTCAACTGAAAATGTTGGAGAGAAGGAAGGGAGCATGAGAGCTGACTAGAAGAATTGAGAGTACTTTGGAAATGAAGAAGAGGCAGGATTTTGGAGATGAACAGTAATAAAACCAGTAACTTAATATGGGATTACAATGCAATAATTATATTTGTGAAATATGACAGAACAAGAAAGTCTGGAAATATTGGACTTGTTCAGAATATGTTGGACTTGTAGGAGACTCTAAAGCATATGTTCTACTTCATGTCATTGATGTTCAGAAAAGTGCTTTGCAGAGGGGAAGAGGAGGGGGAAAGTTAACTGTAAGTAAAGACTTTTTTCTTAAATAGTACCAATTTTGTGGCATGTGGTTTTCTTTACATTATAAATTAAAGTTTTTTCAGTTATTTTTCAGCATAATGGCAATTGTAAACAGGTGCTGCTCTTCTTTTTTTTCATTTCTTTTCCCCTTCTTCTATCTCTCTCTATCTCTCTCTCTTCTTCTTCAGTTTTAAGAAATGTAGGCACTGCAATGTATAAAAAGCCTGGTTAAAAATCACAATAAAGGAAAAATGTATGTGCTTTTTCTCATTCCTGCATGTGGAAATGACTGGATTAAAGACCTTACATTGATTTAGTAACAAGTGTTAAGAGAGAGCAAGTAAATCAAAAAGAGCATTGAATATTATGAAGCTTTTTACAGCAAATACATGTATGCTCAGTAACAATTCTGCAGCTGGTCTTCATGTTTCCATGGAAGCAATCTGATAAAGGGAGACTGGCTACCTGGTTCTCATGTCTCTATGGAGACAATATGATAAAGGAAAACTGGCTACAGTCTGATGGAGAATGACTGGCTGAGGGAAAAAAAAGGAAAAGAAAAGAGAAATTAGCTAGGAGATAATGTTCTCTGAAAGCATTCAGGGTTTTTTTCCATAGTAAATAATGTTCTCTGAAAACATTTGGGGGGCTTTCCCAAGGTAGTTAATGTTCTTTGAAAACATTCAGGGGCTTTCCAAACTGGAAGAGCTATAAAGGTAAGACAAAACCAATCAGCACTTTGTAGAAGCACAGGCTGTACAATGTGTCTTAGCATGGGTGACTTTTCTTTTAGGTTAACTCAAGTCTGTGAGTGCAGCTGTCAGTGTGAGACTTTTGTTCCTATTAGGAGAGTAAAACTTCAGTATTTGAAGATGTACATAGTTTTCTGTGTTAGTATTAATAGGTTTTAGGCAGGTATTGGGGGTGCATTTGTTTTGTTTTTTTTTTGTTTGAGGGCTTTCAATAAAACATAATGTTTTATAAGATGTGACATAGGCTCAAATATATATAACAAGAAACAACTATATAAAAGTTCAACCTGCCAAACAGTGTATGCATTTAACACAAAAGCTGGAACTAGACATTCAACAAAACAGGTGTTATACGTAAAAGGTGGGAATAATAACTTTTTTAATATAACAATGCTTTCTTTAATGTCTTTAAACATAAATGGCCTCACAAATAAATACAAACAAGAAAGAGTAGTGAACTATATTAAAATGTATAGACTGCAAATAGCTATGTTGCAGGAGACACATTTAGAACCGAACATGTGAATTTGATAAAGAAAGGTTTTCAAATGGTTATTCAGCGGAATACCTGGGACAAAGGAAAAGAGGAGTACTTATATTAATTGCAAGAAGAGCTCCAATAGTGATAGAAGAAGATAAAAAAGATAATAATGGCAGATTTACAGTGCTGAGGGGCTACTGGCAAGGGAGGAGGAGTACGCTGGCATGTATTTACATTCCACCTAAAACTGCTATAATCAGTTTTCAATGAGGAATGTTACTTATAGGTGGGGGATGGAATTTGAAGATGTGTCTGGGGGGGCAGAAAGGAAAATATAACAAAAGATGGTATATCTTTGAAGAAATCTATGAAAATATTTGGCATGCGAGATGTGAACTCAGTAATAGGAGTTTGGAGTGAATTTACATATTATTACCCAAAATATAAAAACTGGGCTAGGCTAGACAGAATTTACATTTCATAGGAACATGTCCATTTAATTGAAGGTCTTGATACCCACCAAATAAATAGTTCAGATGATGTGCCAATAATAGCTAAAATAAAAGCACAGTGTAATGAAATAAAAATGAGACATTGGTGCTTTCCCACCTATCTGTTGAAAAGACAAGAATATAAGGACTAGATAGTGGAAAGTTTTCAGGAGCTGTTAGAGAGGATATAAATTTCTTCTGAAAATATAGCTAGAGAATGGGATACAATTAAGGTTGAGTTTATAAATAGGGTGGAAATAAAAGAAAGGGAGCTGTGGTTAAGAAGTTATATGAATTATTTAGAGGGACTGACAAATGTTAAAGTATGGCAGAATATGGGGAATCTCACAGAACGAGAAGAGGATCAACTACAGAATGCTAGGCAGAAAATAAGGGATTACCTCAGTAGTATGCATGAGCTTAGAAAGATTGCTGTTAAGCAACTGTTTTTTGCTAATAACACTACACCAATAAAACTTTTAGCACAATGACTCAGGCAACAGAAAGTAGAAAGAGCTCTCACCAAATGTAGGGATGCTGTAACAAAGAAGGTAACAAGAGATCCTGTAGAGGTATTAGAAATTCTGTGAGAGTCTCTATAAAGCAGAGAAATATGAAAATCAAGAAAAGATACAAATGTAAATGTTTATGGAAGAATTAAATATGCCAAGATTAGAGGTAGATGAGGCTCAATTACTAACAGTTAGGATAGGAGGAGATGAAATAAAAATTGTGATGTGCAACCAATCTACAGGAAAGTCCCTAGGAATAGATGGTATTCTTGTGGAAGTTTGAAAGACAGGAGGGAAAAAAATTGATAAAGATCTGGAAGGTTTTAACGGTATCTTAAGAGGAGGAGAAATACCACTGTCCTGGAAGAAAGAAGTGGTAGCTGTAATACCTAAAGAGAGTAAAGATCCATCAGATCCAGCTTCATACAGGTCCATTTCAATACTAAACCATAATTATAAAGTGTTTATGTCTGCAATGGCTAAAAGATTCGCAAAAGTAATGCAAAAACTGATAGATATGGATCAGTGTGGTTTTGTGGAGAGGAGGCAAGCATTTGACAACATTCAGAGAACATTGATGATCCAGAGGGAAGAAGAATGTAAGAATACCATTATTGCTCATTGGTCTTGATGCAGGGAAAGCATTTGAAGGAGTAACCTGTGAATTTATGAGCAGGGCAATGGAAGCATTTGCATTTCCCGAAAAAAATTATAAGGTTGATTAGGGGAATATATAAGGGATCAGAGGCAAAACTTAAAGTGGGTTGGGTCCTCTCTTATAATTTCTGCTTGAGCAGAGGAACCAAGCAGGTGAGTCCTCTTCCCCCTTTATTATTTGCATTACATTTAGAACCACTGGCAAATAAATAAGGGATTCAGAAATTCAAGGATATAATTGGTATGGTTGTCAAGAAAAGTTGGCTTTATTTGCAGATATTATTTTGTAGCTGACAAAACTAGAAAAAGACATTACAATGTTGTGGAATATTTTATGACAGTTTCATATCTTTTTGGAATACAAAATTAATGAAGATAAAACAAAGGCAATAGTGGTAAATTATGTACCCACACATGAACTGGTTCAAAAATACCCATCTCTATGGGGACATTATAAAATGAAATATTTAGGAGTATGGATTAAAAATGATTCTAGTGTGGCAGCTAAGGATATGTGGGAAGACACCAAACAAAAGATAATACAAAAACTGAGAAAATGGAAGTTTTATTATATGGATATGGATAGTGAGTTACAAGCAGTCAAAATGTTTGGGAATTATGGGAACAATACATACAAGGGAGGAATGAGGTCTAAAAGGTGGTAGGATTTAAATGAGCTATGTAATGTTCGAGTGAGAAAGATTAGGTGGATTGTAAGTGATGTATAATGTTTGCAACTGGATGTGTGTCAGTATGGTTTGTGATGTAAAATGCTTGCAACTAGGATTGTGTCTGTGTGGTTTGTTTTCATGTATATAAATGTATGATTGCCTATGTAGTAAGTGATGGTTTAATAAAGATGTTTCTTGTTTAAAAACAAAGTTACCAAAAACTTGCAGTTCAAAAAGCAAATATGTACCTTTTTCTATGTTTTTGTAGGGGGCAAGTCTTTTGCCCCCCCCCCCATGTGCAAGGAACTTGGGGTTGATTATCTCAGCGGGTCCTAGAGAGATTCTGCAGAAATTGGTCAGGGAGGAGAATCTGGGTTCTCTTACTGAATCTCGAAAAGGGCCAGAATCACCAGTATTTGTTAGGGCTCATGTCCCTTCCAAGAAGAGACAAAAATGAAGCATGTTTCAGTCCATACAAAGGATCCTCAAAGGGAATGGCAAAAGTTTTCTTATGGCTTGTTTTTTGCCTTGATGGTCATGAAGTCTCCTCAAGGGGTTTCGGTACCTCATCCTTGGACCTCTACCCCTTCTAAATGGCTTAGGGAACCAAATTCCTTGGATGAAGATTCAGTGACTGATGAGGGGGCTTTGTCCTATTCTTCACAGATGTCTTCACATTTGGCTTATGGTTCTGATGAGGAGGAGTCTGTTAGCCCTGAGTCTCCTTTTGAGGAGCTGTCCATTGAGGACACAATTGCTAATATGAAGGAATACTTTAAGTGGGATCTTTCTCAGGTGTCTGATATTAATAGAAGATATTAGGAGTTGCTTCAGGTGGATACTCCTAAGCCATCAGCAGTTCCTCTTGCATTGGCTGTATTGTTAGATACTGTCCCTGCTGCTTCCAAGTCTCCTAATTCTCTGCCTCCTGCTCCTAAAAAACGAATGGGTTCTGTAAGGTTCCTGAAGATTGTTAATTTTTATTTAAATATCCTTCTGCTGATCCTGCTGTGGTGTCAGTCTCTTATGACAAACCTTCTAAGCTCTTGCCCTCTTCCAAACTTTTGCCTTCTGATAAGGCTAGTAGGGCAATGCAGAAGATTGGTAAGAAAGTTTATACTGCTTCTGCTTTGAGCTTTAGGGTTATTAATTACCAGACTCACATGACCGGGTATTCTCTGGCCTTGATTGCTCAGGATTGTCAGGTTATCTCTGCCCTCCCTGATTCTGAAGGCAAATCCTCTGCCTTATCTATTTTAAGTTCTGCTTCTCAAGTGGCTTGCCACTCTAAGTCCAGCTATGATGCTGCTGATGCCTCTTCCAGGGCTGCAGCTTTTGGGGCTGTCATGAGGCGTTATTCTTGGCTTCATTTCCAGTGTCAGCCTGAGGACATTAAGGCCAAGTTGTTGGATGATCCCTTGGATAATAAACATCTTGTTGTGACTGCTGTTGACCTACTGAAAGTTCTTCAAGAGAAAGGCAAAATCTTTCAGGACTTTAAACATATTTTTATCTCTCCTATCCCTAAGTTCCAGAGGAATTATCCTTATAGATCTGCTTTTGTTTGTAGGCAACCCTGCCAGGCCTTCAAGGGCAGGAAGTGTGGTAGGCAGGCCCCCCCTGTTAAGGCTTCTCAGATATCTGTGTCCAGAAGCCTCATTTATCTGATAAGCCTGCATCTGTTTGACAGTTCACCTGCTCCCTTCTCTTAGGCCAGGTTTCTTTGTCCCTTCAGCTTTCCCTTTGTCTTCCAAATTGGCATTTCATCACTTCAGACTCCTGGGTTCTTTCTATCATCCATTAGGGTTACTTCATGGTATGGAAGTCTTTATATCCTTTTTCAGGTATTCCTCAAGCTCCTGTAGAGCAGTTTCCTCATTTCTCTGAGGTTCTACAGTCCCTGTGAACTAAAGAACCATTCAACCCGTCCCCCCTTCCCAAGTGGGAAAGTGTTTTTATTCCAGGATGTTCCTGGTTTCTTGAAAAGAGGGCACTTGGAGACCTATTCTGGATCTCTCCTGGTTCAACACTTTTCTCAAGGTCTCTTCTTTTTGGATGCTTACTCTTCAAACCCTGCTTTCTCTTTTACAACCCAAGGCTTTTCGGCTGTCTTTGGATCTGAAAGATGCTTACCTTCATATCCCTATTCAACCTCTTTTCAGAAAGTTTTTATGTTTCTATATGTCTTCCTTTCATTTTCAGTCCTCTTATTTGCCTGTTAGCCTTTCTACTGCCCCAGCAATATTCACAAAATGCCAAACTCCTGTGTTTGCTTTCTGCAGATTCCAAGGCATTCAGATTTTTCCTTATCTAGAAGACCTGTTGCTTCAGGTGCCCCCACCCAGTTGCCTTTTATAGGATCTGGAGTTCACCATCTCTTGTCTTCAAAGTCTAGGGTTCACTAACAACTTCCAAAAGTGTGTCCTAACTACATCTCAAGATTATGTGTATCTGGGATGCAGGGTTCAGACAGTGCCAATGTTGGCCTCTCTTCCACCTCCAAAAGTGTTGTCATTGGCAGCCTTCTTTCAGTCTCTTTTTCCTCTGACTGCCATGCCAGCCAGAGAGTTGCTTCAAGCCCTGGGATTCATGGCCTGTACTATTCCAGTGCTCCCTCTTGCTAGACTGCATATGTAGAGGCTTCAATGGTACCTCAAGTCAGTTTGGCTGTAGCATTGTCACCCTCTGTATTTCAGTGTACCTCTCCTTCCCTGTCTAAAGAAGGAATTTGAGTGGTGGCATCAATAGTTTGCTCTCAATCCAGGCCTGCCCATTCAGCCTCCAGTCCCTTCTCAAGAACTGTTCGCTGATGCTTCAGACATGAGGTGAGAGGCTACTTTTGGTCACCTGAAATTTTAGGGTCTCTGCCCCCACCTCACCCCATCAGAAGTCAGACCGTATCAACATCAAAGGGATGAGAGCTCTGATCCTGGCCATTCAACCTTTTCAACCCTTGAAGGTGTACACAGACAACACTTCAGTTATGTGGTAAGTCAACAAGCATGGAGGCACAAAATCTTACCTCCTCTGCAGGATGGCTCTTCAGGCTTGGGAGGTGGCTGTGAGCTTTCAGTTAACTCTTCAGGCAGTATACATTCCTTCAGAGCACAAGTTAATGACAGACTCTCTGAGCAGCTCCAAAACACAGACTCACGAATGGATGCTTCACAGAGACATTTTTCTGGACATTGTCAATTGATTGGGTATTCATCGGGTAGGTCTTCTTGCCTCCCTCTGAACAGGCAACTTCCTCTCTTCTATTCCAGTGTGCCATGCCATCTGCCATGGAAGATGGATGCCTTTTCTCTTCTTTTCTTTATGCTTTCCCTCTGCTTTCTCTACTTTCAAGAGCCCGGCAGAAGATTCAGTTGGACTCTCCAAAAATCTTCCTAGTGACTCCCTTTTGGCCAAGACAGCACTGGTTTCCCCTATTAATGCATCTGGCCAGAGGCAATAACCACAAGTTACCTCCCCAGTTGGATCTCCTCACTCAGGACAAGGGGTCTCTAATCCATCCTCACTTGTCCACTCTTCAACTGACACTGTAGGTGATAGAGTTTTGATCCCTTTCAGGCACCTTTTTTCGAGGATATGGTCAAAGTTTTACAGGAGGCAAGGAAACCCTCACCCAGAAAATTTTATGTGTCCAAATGGAAAAGATTTTTATCTGGTGCCATGCTTGTAACCAGGACCCTTTTTCAGTGGTGGTACCTGTGGTTCTCTCTTATCTGTGTGAGTTGCTCCTGTCTGGCCTGGCCTAGTCTTCTGTGAAAGCCCATTTGTCAGCCATTTCTGCTTTTATGCCCTTGAATCCTCCTTTGGCTTCTCATTTTGAGGTCACACAATTTCTTAAAGGCATCCTGCATATTAGCCCTCCAAGGAAAACTATTTCTCCTCCGTGGGACCTTAATTTTGTTTTGGAAAGAATGATTCAGGCTGCTTTGAATCTGCAGATTGTGCTTCTTTGCAACATTGTACCTTGAAGACTGTTTTGCTGCTGGCTCTTACTTCTGCTCGGAGGGTTTCTGGAATCCAGACCCTTATGGCAATTCCTCCTTTTTTGTTTTTTTCACAGGGACATGGTGTCCCTTCATACTAATCCTTCTTTTATGCCCAAGGTAGTAAATCAGTTGCCCTTGAATCAGTCAGTACAACTCCTTTCCTTTTACCTTCTACTCACTCTGCTAGTGAGAGGGTCTTGCATGCTTTGGATTTGCACAGACATCTTAGGATCACAGTATCCTAGGCAGTTACTAGGCTATTGGTCCTGAGGCCTGTATAAGCCTAGCCAAGAGTTTAGCCCATGTTTAGACAAGTCAGCATCCAAAGCCCCTGTCCAGCAGGGACACAGGTGGAATCTGAGGGATGTATTTTCTGTTTCCTATCCAGTTATCCAGATTGCACTTAAAAAAGGATAATGAGGTACTCTGCTTGACATGGAGAGGAAGTCTATTCCACAGATGGGGGAGTCTCTGGAACACAAATCTGTCCCACTAGCAAGATCTATTGATGTCACAGACTATGTTGAGGTCACGCAAGTGAGTTACTTGAGTGGAACTTGACTTGCAGTTATGCAGCAGTCCCATCAAGGTGGGGTCTGAGATTTGTATGCCAGCTAGAGGTCACCTCTGAGGAGTCTGTATGAAACTGAGTAGAAGGACAGAGCTTTTAACCCATCTGTGTAGGGTAGATGTTTGAGGCCCTGGATTCTCCTGGTGAGGAATTTCTGCAGTCTCTGCAGCTGCTGCATGTGCTTTGTGAGGTACTTGCTGAAGGGGGTGTTGTACTCAATAATTGGCATTATAAGAGAAGAATTCAGGGATGTTATGACCTCCTTGTCCCTGGATGAGATACCCTTATTTATGAGGTGGGCCATGTAGAAAGCTTTCCGTACAACAGAAGCAACATGGTGGTCAACATCAAATTGCTATAAACCTGGGTGCCCAAATCCCTCACAACTGATTGGATGCTTAGGATGTTGTTATTAATGTGATAATTTGTATGGATGTCACTCTTCCCAAAGGGCTGATAAAGCATTTTTTGGCATTCAGCTTGAGGTCATGTTTCTGGCACCTGTCATTTGTTGGGGAATTGATGACCACACTCAGCTTGCAGTCATCTGCAAACATAGCCAGCCATAGCCCACTGGTTTTGGCCTGTACCTCAGAGAAGTATATCCCAAATAACAGAGGTCCCAAGACCTATCCCTGGGGTACACCACTCATTACGGGTCTACTGCTTAAGGTGGCTTCCCCTATTTTGATTAGGTGGGTTCTATCAGTGAGCCAGTTTGCTACCCATCTGGTAACATATGGATTCATGCCTAGTTGAGAGAGTTTATCTATTATGCCCGAGTGGGGAATAGTGTCGAAGACTTTGGCCAGGTCAAGGTAGGCAGTGTGCACTGTCTTCCCCTTGTCCTTGGCTTTGGAGACTATTTCAAAGAAGTCAACCAGATTTAACAGACATGACCGCCCCTTGACAAAGCCAAACTGTATGGAGTTGAGTGTTTGGAGGTTGCCAATGTCCCTGTTAATGAGGTCCATGATAATCTGTTCCATGGCCTTGCAGATCAGGCTAGTTGGGTTAATGGGTCTATAATTTCCTGGATCAGTGGATGCTCCACCTTTGTGTAAAGGGGTGACAGTGGCTGTCTTCATTTGGCTGGGACAAAGCCGGTACTCAGGCTTTAGTTGAATAGAGTGCCTAATGGTGCTGCAAGTACATGCCTGGGTTCATGTAGGATGCAGCCTGGGATGCTACCAGGCCCCAAGGAGGCTGTATTTTTTTGCCTTTGAGAGGGCAGTGATGACCTGTTTCCTAGAGATAAGGGGGGTATGTACAAGGGATATCCTGATTTACTGATGGGGGGTGACAGAGGAGTGAAGTTTTCACTGAATCTGTCAGCCAGTAGGTTGGCTATATCTACAGCATTTGTGTATGTGGTGTCCTTGACCACCAGTTCTGAACAGATCTGGGTGCTTCCTTTGAGACTGTGGACATATGTGAAGATGGCCTTATGATTATCTCTAGATTAGAAGATGTGGCCAATTTGGGCTCGAAGTTGGCTTTAGAGGATTTCACTAGTGCTCTTATTTGCTTGTTCAGGCTAAGGAGAGATTGTTTCCAATTGGACACCTGCACCTTCTTGGACCTGGATAGCAATTTTTTTCCTTTTGTTATATAGCTTATTTATTGCAGATGTTCACCAGATAGGTTTACTATTCCTTGCGGAGGATGATTTTGTCCAGTCGGGTATTCCTGATTCCATGCATCTATATAAATGCTTGTATAGTGCTTTGGTGTAGTTTTGGATATTGGTGCCAATTCCTGCAGAGGGGGAGGAGGCTGTGAAGCTGTTTATACCATCCTTCAGGAGGTTGTAATCAGCTTTGGCGAATTTTTTTGTTTGATGCTAGCTAGAGGGGGGTCAGGGGAGATGGTAACTTCGAAAGTGACTGCTTTATGGTCAGATCTAACCAGGGAGGATGATACTGTAGGGGTGCTGCAGTGGTTACTCATGTTGGTTAATACCAAGTCCAATATATTATCATCTCTTGTGGGGGGTATTGACTACCTGTTCCAACGCATTTGCATTGATAAAATCGAGGAATCTCTAGGCATTTGTGTTCTGGTATGAGTAGTTTTTCCAATCTATGGTTGGGTAGTTAAAGTCACCCAGGATCAGGGTAAAGGGCTGAATCTTGATAGATTCGAAGATGTCCAGATAGGTGGAGTGGGCATTTTGAGTAAAATTTGGGGGCCTGTAGCTAGCTATGATTTGAATAGGGGTCTTGTCAATGGTTAACTGCCCCTGGAATGTCTCCTTTGTGTCATACTGTTTGACCAGCCTGGAGGTGTGTGTGTCTTTAATATATAGTGAAACTCTACCTCCTTTGGCTTTGCTGCCCACAGTTTGGGGTCTGAATGTATGATAGGATGAGTAACCAGGTACGGATGGGGTGCTCTTCGCAGCTTTGAACTAGGTTTCTGTGACTGCACAAATCTCATCATCTTCCAGGGTTAAGAATGCTTGCAATGAGTACAGTTTCATATTAAGACTCCTAGCATTTAGCAGCATGACCTTTAATGTGTGTTTTGTTTAAATTTTTAAGTTGGTAGTATCGACTTCATGACTGTTCCTAAAAAAGGCACTATGGAGGAAGCAAGGGCCTTTGCCAGAAGCCTGAAGCCCAAGTGAAACAGATGCAGGCCATCTCTAGCAAAGCACCATGGCCTGTTGATTATATCTTCCCAGGCTGTCAGGTACTGGATCCCCCTGGAATGACACTAGAAACTAAGCCATTTCTAAAGTCAATCATTTCCTGTTTGTATCGAGGAATCATTCTGGGTGAAGGTAGAATGCTGCTTAAGGCTAGGAACATACCTGCCTGGGACACATATTCAGTGAGCTCAATCATGTCTCTTTTCATATACTCCAGGGAGGTATGTCTCAAGTCGTTCACCCCAACATGGACTACAACAGAGTCATAACAGTACCTGCTGTTGAGAGACTTGAGTGTGTGTGTGATATGGCCGATTCTGGCACCTGACAAACAACTAACAGTGACTTTCTCCTTATCCAGCCTGATGAGAGGCACATCTGTGTGTCTCACAATGGAGTCACTTATGACTAATATGTTGGGTTTATGGTTAGGCTTTAGCAGCTGCGAGATACAGGTGTGTGGGCTATGCATGGTATGTGGTGTGGAGGGTTGTGGAGTTTGCATGTGTTTTTGCCTCTGAGGTCTCCTTTGTTTGACTTTGTTTTTGTTGAGAACCTCTGCATTTGTGGGTGTGTGTTGTGTAGTTATGGATGGTGTTTGAGGTGTAGTGATTGTGTTGACAACCTTCTCAGTGCCAGATATACTGGCTTGTGAGGGAGAGAGCATAGGCTCTAGGTTCTTAATGTAATTGCATCTATCACAAATTGTGTTCCTAGGTGGTAGTAGTAGATGGTTGTCCATGTACATGAGGCAGTTGCTAAACTCTCTCAGGATGCCCATATCAACCAGGTTAGCAGAAGACACCGTAGGAAATTGTCCATCCATATTTGTCAGAATCTGAGGGGGAGAGAAGCCAGGGAGAGCTAAGGGGTAGGCCTAAAGCCCAAGTGCTTAAACCAAAACTAAGAGGCTAAGAATAACACTTACAATTTAAACAGGCTAAAAAAAGCAGTAATAAAAGCAGCAGAAAAGATGCAATTAAATACTTTAGAGAGCAAGTAGCAGAAAAAGCAAGATGAAGTAATAGAGTAGAAGGAGGAAACACAAATTCTGCAAAAGCAGCTGAATAAAGTGTTTGTTTTTTTTTTAGTGATGTGGAAAGGGAGAAAAGAGGGACAGAAGATAATTCAAGGTTAAGAAACTAAGGGGGTGGCCTTCCCAAATGTTCTCCCTGTATTAGGTAGAATGAGCTAATGAGACTGGACTGTGAGGAGTGTCCCAAATCAAACTTACTTTAGGTACTATTAGGTACAATTTGGATAAAACTAAAGTCATTCATAAGTCTGATCATCTTTTTGTTTCCTTTCATCCCAGGACTTTGGGTTTGGTTATTTCTAAGCAAATCATCTCCTCTTGGATATCTAAAGCCATTTCCTTTTGTTACACTTTTCATGACAAATCTGTCAAATCTCTGTCAATGATTGTTAAACCTCATTCAATTAGGGCTGTTGCCTCTTCTGGTGCCTTCTTCAAGAGGTTGGACATTAATTCCATCCTTGAAGCTGCTACTTGGTCTTCAGTGCATATCTTTACTAAGCATTATAAGTTGGATATGGTTTCTAGAGCCAGAGCAGGTTTTGCTACAACCATTTTATATGGGTTTGTTGAGGGCTCTTCTCAGCCTTCTAACTTACATTCTGTTTCTGGAGCTTTTTTACTCTCCCTTCAGTTTAGAATACTGCAACAGTGATATAGAAGGACATAGTACAGGTGTGTAAAATCTTACCATAATAGTAGATGTCCTTCACTGTTGCAGTGTTTGCTCCCTCCCTCCAACCCATTGTTGATTGTTTTGTTTTTTATTTTAGATTCTGTTCTGGCTGAGGGTTTCCCCTTTTTCATCTGCATTTTTCCTTCTGGATGTGCATGGACTCCTTTGTCCAATGGAGACTATTCTCTTCTAGGTCAGTTCAGTTCTGGGTAGCTGTGTCTGTATGCCCCTTTTATGCCCTACATTCTGGGTAGGGAGCATAAGTGTGATGTACAGTGCATACAAGATCATTAGGCTTTGGTATCATGGCTAAGCCCTGGGCTGCCCTGGGCAGGAAAGACCTTCTGTTTAAAATACTGCAACAGTGAAGAGAAGGACATCTACTGTTATGGTAAGAATTTACACAACTGTACTTTTCTTGTGAAGACATAGCTTTAACAAATGACCAGTGGTTGAATTCCTATCTTAACTGTACTTACCGTAAATAAGAATGTCACATGCATTTATTATTGTAAACAGCATATAAATATATTGTCACTGCTTTGTTACAATAGTTTGTACAACTCCGAGAATTGTCTTGTCTATGTACAACTCCCTATTTGTGTCATGCACCATGGTACCTTGCTCATGACTGAAAAGGGTCTGCTGCCGGTCCATTTACCCAGCTATCCTGAATTACATGACGATGTTTCAGTAAAAAACTAAACTGAATGAATAAATACATTTGAACACTAATTTAATTAAACAGTCACTTGATTAAACAAAGGGAACCCTTATATACATATATGAGTGTGTTGATGTGTGTGTGTGTGTGTGTGTGTGTGTGTGTGTGTGTGTGTGTGTGTGTGTGTGTGTGTGTGTGTGTGCGCATGTGTGTGCAAAACATATTAGTGATTTACCCAGTAATGACAGTACATGTACATTATTCTTTTGGGTATCATTAAAAAATGTTGCTAACAAGTAATTATATTTCAAAAGTGAGGCATAAAATATGTCATAAAACATTTAGACACTTAGATCTTCTAAGAATCTGGGGGCCCCCACTCCCAGATTATATAAATGGATACAGGGGGCTCACTTAATCATCCTTGACTTTGCAGGGGCCCCACAAAAGCTGTTGCTGGTTGGGGAAAATGAGAAAAAATGTATTAATTTTCTGATTACGCTTTTTAACCTGAACAGACTTGATATGGCCACCAGTCCTGCTTGGATATGTGTGTACAGGAAGCTGCTGTTGGTTGTGTGTGTGTGTGTGTGTGTGTGTGTGTGTGTGTGTGTGTGTGTGTGTGTGTGTGTGTGTGTGTGTGTGTGTGTGTGTGTGTATGTATGTGGGGGGGTTGTGTGGTTATGACTTCTTTAATTTTCATCACAGTCAAACCTTAGAGGTGTGCACATGAGGTCATTATAGCTTGTGTTTGGGCTCAGGACAGTGTGGTCATTATTTTCTTTTACTTTTCTCACAGACCTCAGAAGTGTACAAAGAAGGTTACTGTGGCTTGTGTAGGGGCATTGTACTGTCTAGGAACAACACAGTAGAATACATTACTGCAGTCATTGTTTCACTTTCCTCACAATCACTCTTCAGGAATGCATACAGGTAGCTGCCTTTGACAGTTTGGGTTGAGGAGTGAGGAGGCATGTTATGCATAAGTATGTCTGCAGTCACTTGAAATACATGACTGTGGCAGTTTGGACCTATGCTTTCACCCCAGCCTAACACTAGAGCGATGCTTAGGCAGTCTTTTTTTTTTGGGGGGGGGGTTAGGGAGCAGGCAATTGCCAGATAAGACTTGTGTATTCAGATAACAACTAGCTTGTTAGTTTTTTTTTTTTTTTTTGCTACAGTTTTGTCATCTTTGAAAATTAAGTCTTGGGTACAACTTATGTCTTTTTTAAAGGAAAAAAAAAGACTGAAATTCTTTTCTTACTCATGTTTTTTTTTTTTTTTTATTTAGGTCACCACTGGATTTAAAGGCTGGGAAAATGCTCTAAAATAAATCACAGAACATCTATAACCCCATGGCTTCTTGGGCCCTGGCTTATTTGAGTTATTTCCTAAATGGTTATTATTGTGCTATCTTGGTCAGGAAAGATGTGTTGAAAGGATGCAAGGAAAACTAAAGCTGTACAGCAACACAATCCATTTCCTAATCATAATTGCTGTTTAAGTCATCATTGGTTGAAAAGATTGTGTGTAAAGAAAAAAAATCTTTAAAACACACTTCAGAGCATATAGGGAGTTATGGCTTCTTGAAAAAGCTGAATAGTAAGGCAAAATGAGAGAAAGGGAAGAAAAACGTAGTGTACATAGTATGGGGAGCCCAAAATGGAGAGAAAACAGGGGAAGACTGAAGGGTGTGTGGGGGGGGGGTTGCTGAAACAGTAGGTCTAGGATGCCATTTCACCTAAGTCCAGACTTGTACATAAAGTGGCTGCAATGTATCATTGTTGCAGCTAAATGCCAGTAACCATAAATATCGCTTTGTGAGATGGTCCAACATAGTGTGGTACACAGGTCTGTTGTATGGTAAGGGTACTGTAGCTACAGGTCAGTCTGTGTGCACTACCCCTAAAACTTTGCAGTATAAACTAAAATGCTGCTTAGGAAGGGTAGCAGTGATGGATCTACTATGTTTGGTCAAAGTTTCAGTACTTTTAACTTCACTTGTATGAACCCACTTGTTCGAAGTACTGAAACTTCGAAAACTGACTCCGGAGATCTCAATACAGCATGGAATGGGAATATTCCCTTTTCCTCGCTGTAGTGCGATCTCGGAGTTGGTATATTTAAGAAGGGGTGTGGGGGGTCCAGCGGGGCTTGCCCCCCTGCAAAAGCATGTTTTTGTTAGATATTTCTTTTTATTTGTGAGGCGATCGGGCGCCTAGTCTTCAGTGAAAGTGCACTTTCGTTGAAGTGCACTTCCGCTGAAGTGGGGTTCTACATTTCGTACAGTTTCAGAAACCATATCTATTATGAGTTTGACAGATGATCATAATAAATTATTTATTCAGTAAAGTAATAGATGTGGACGTATAAATATTTTCCAAAGATGAATTCTTTGACACCAAGTTATACCACACTCACACAATTGAAAAATGCTGTCTCCAATATTAGAGGTAGCATTTTGCAAACCAAAGGTGCCAAGGTCAGGAATTTCACATTTCCTAATATGCAATGACCTTGAATCTAGAGCGCCCCCCCCCCAAGTGGCACATTTAGCTTTTTTTTTTTTGGTCAATGCCTGATTGTTAAAGCCACACAGCTTGGTAGATTTGATGTTGATAGATTATTTAACAATGAAAAGTCACATACTCATTGGGCATATGTAATCACCTTCCCAACCAGAATGGTATGAGAAACAGTTGAAGGATTTTAAGAAATGTATGAGACAGATGCAAGACTCTCCTAGTAGACTAATAAAAATGTAACCTGTCTAATTAGGCCATCTACCTAGTATGTCTGTGGTGTTCTGTTATTGAGGGAGGGGATTGTGTACACTGGGCATCTCCCACACTACTATTCATTCATCAGTAACTGTGTTTACACTTTTTATATCTAATATGTAAACTGGTTATCAGGGGACTTAAACCACCTTACTAAAACTGATTATGGACCAGCCTCAAACATAAATCTGCTGTAAGTTTATCTTTACATTACTAACCGATCCTTGGTGCTTTAATAAATGTGCCAGCTGTGGCTATTCTGTTGTTTCCAACAGAAAAATGTCATTCATTTATGAAAATACTTGCAAAGCTTTACTTAAGCTCCCTGTTTTCCATTACATTATAATGAAAATACTGTAGTACTATAATTTAGATTAAATAGTAGTCTAGTCACTTCATATTTATGTACCACAGTTGGCTTGCTTTGAAATGAGGTAAAGATTCAGCACTTGTAACTACCACCTAAATTTTCTCTGTCATGTGGCAGCAGAAAAAAAGCTCCAAAAAAACTATAACAGAGAGACGTGGGGTTACAACACCTGCAAAGAGCAGAACTTTGCAATTATGCACTCAGACAAATTCATGTTCATGAAGAGATGGTTTCCACTGCAATATTCTGCACCTTTATCCTTTTTGAATGAAGGAGTTAGAATATGTAGATATACCAACCCAATGTAGAACATTCAGCCACAAAACCACTTCTGAATCATAAAGAAAATGCTGGCCAGGAGGAAACTGCCCTTTCAATAAATTCGGGTACTATTTCTGACTCTGTAACTCTTACTGAGCAAATGGTTATAAATGTAAATAACGCAGTGCCAAAACCAAAGTAACTACAGATTATATATAGCTTAATTATATTGTTTTTTTTTTCATTGAAGCATCCCTCTTCCTTTAATGGCTAAGCACTTATCCCACAGATTTTCAGATCCACCCCAGACTTTGCGGTAGCACTTGGAACTAGAAAAATAATCAGTAAGATTTATTAAATTTTGCTTTTGCCTGGTTCTTAGTGTCTAGATTTGTTTGAAGTAGAAAGATTCAATAGCTTGTGTAGTTTGCAGCAAAAATGAAGAAGTAACTAGCCCATTACCAATAAAAGGAATGACTCTAAGATTCTATGGCATCATAAAGACTAACATGTCTGAACTTCTTTCTCACAGAGGGTTAAGGCTATAGTTCCTGTGGTACAGGGATCGATTCCCACAGCCCTCATTTGCCTACTGTGTGACCTTCAGCAAGCCACTTAACCATAGAGTGCTTGAGGGTAACATGGAATTTGGGCTTGGCTCATCTATGGTGCACTGAACTGCAAGCCTGGCAATATCCTTGATATATCTTAATCATATAAGTACATCAAGTCCAGACAATTTGATACAGGAGCCTTTAATATGTATGATATATATCATTCATAAAAGATATGCCTGTGGCAATATACTTTCTGTAGCAGCAACAATGCAAGCTCCTTTTTTCTGAATGCATTCTAGCTTGTGCAGCTCAGCAATGCAAAGACCAGGTGAGATATGTATGTAAATTTAATTCAATTACAGTGGACATTGAAATTAAAAACATTTACACCAGAACTTAATTTTGGTTTCCAACAAATATCAAAACCCAGCAGATGGACATCTAAGGAAGTTAAGTTTAATAAAAATATAACAAAAACAGAACTAATCGTTCATATTCAACATACCTCTCAAATGTCCCTTATTTTGACTCAAATTGTAGTTTTGTCCCTCTTAATCTTGCCTAAAACTGGATTTTTTGCAAAAAATGTAGTGAATTGCACTTAATACATAATGGAAATAACTAGAGTTAAAGACTTCTTTTACTTCAAATAATGTATATTAATTCACATTCTCTTATTCTGTCAGTCTCAAATTAATAGTACAAATATTTTAAAATTACCCTTGATTTCCCTGATTATTTCTAGATTTGTCCCTGATTCTGTTGAAATTTGTCACTGATTTTGTGAGATTTGTTCCCGATTCTGGTGAGATTTATCCTTGATTCTGGAGAGATTTTTCCCTGATTCAGAGCTATGCTGCTCAAGTCATTCAATAGCACAGACTTAACAGTATCCATTTAAATGAGAACAAATAAAGTAATCAGATTCAGTCAGTAAAGAATAACGCAGATTAAAATCTAAGCCATTAAAACATTAATTGCTGTTTTATCATTCCAGATTTTCATTAAGCCATCATATATTTTTCCTTTATTCTGTGGTTTTACAAGGGTCGACTACATGTCTTCTCATACTAGAGTGTGTGACACACTCGCTCTTTGCCTCTTATTCTAAATGTGAAGTGTCCTAACTCCCACTATCCCAGGCTTATGTAATTATCTTACCCTTCTACCACCTGATCTTACTGAACTGCTTAAACCTAAAACTCCCCTCTCGAAACCCAAGTTCTTGATCACTCTCTAAACCTAAAATTCTGCACCCACCTCTCTAACCTTAAAGCCCATAATGTGTCCCTAAAACTAAAACCATATCCCTGCTCCCTAACCCTGAATTCCCCAACAGAGGTGTAGCCATTTCTTTTATTAAACTCTAAGGTCCTACACTGCAACTCTACCCTACCTCCCCCCCATAGCAATGGTGACCCACACCCTGAACTCAGGGGGTGGTCCTAGTTGAAGTGGAACCCTAGGCAAAATACTGTGTTACCCCCTCCTGTTGCCTTCAAGTACCCTGTGTCTTGCTCCTAGTTTTCCCACTATATATATATATATATATATATATATATATATATATATATATATATATATATGTGTGTGTGTGTGTGTGTGTGTGTGTCTGTCTGTTTTTTTCACTCTTCAGTTTTGTCCTGCATATGCTCAATACACCCTAACTTGCCACAGCTGTATTATAGCAACTGTGTAGGAAATAATAAAATTAAGCCAGGGAGCTGGAAAGGGCCTCCAGAAGCCATGAGGTTCATGATGTCCTAAGGCGTGATCTAATGATGGCCTCAAAAAAAATCCTGACTAAGGAAAGAAATTCAGTCTTACTTATTTTTTTCGAAAAAGAAAAAACATGCCTAATGCTTAATGATCAAAGATGACAATTTAATAGTTCCCGTTAAACAGAGAAGACAAATGCTCATGAGGACATAAGGTATATCTGGGAATACTTGTAACAACAAACAAACGGCTCAGGGTGCAGAAAGGTGCAGAAAAAGAAAGAACCAAATAAAGGATGAAGCGACGAGAGTAGCCATGAAAGCGCTCATGTTTGTTTTTGTTTTTTGTTCAATAAAACATCTGGCTGTGTAAGCTTGGTGCAGTTTTTTCCTATATCTGGGAATACTGCCTGACTCCCTACCACTCCCCCAAAAATAAGATGGTTACCTTTTGTTTATCCTTCTGATGCTGAGTTGTGAGAAGAGTAAAGAAACAAAAAGCCACAATCATAGATTTCAAGTTGCTGCTGTCGTACATGTACACAGCATGTGGGAACCTCTCTATTGTCAGATGGGGATGAAGGTGAAAGAACCAAGAGAGCGCTATCATATGTCAACTTGTTGTTGTCAGATACACATACATGTCATGCTTTCTTATCCCTATCTCCAAAAGGTAGCCATGGGCATGCACATCTGAAGTTTGATTCTGAGGACTGGGAAATAAAATCACAATGACAGCAATATGTAAAATAATCCAACTTGTTGGCTCTAAGCAGTACACTGCCCGTAAACAAGCTGTAGTCACCATCTCCTTACATCTCTGATGTTTAATTGTGAGGAAACTTAAATGAGTAAGGACTACATTCTCCACAGCCCCCAGTGCAAGCTATAATGACCTTCTGTGCATAACTCTGAAGACTAATTGTGAGAAAAAGTAAACAAATAAAGACCAAACTGTCCCCACCCCCTCACACAAGCTATAACAACCTTTTGTTCATACCTATGACATGTAATTGTAAGGAAAGTTAACTGTTCCTGGCCCCCACAAAAGCTATAGCAATCCTCTGTGTAGTATAAGTATTCTAAATTACTACACACACACACACACACACACACACACACACACACACACACACACACACACACACACACACACACACACACACACACACACACATATTAGTCCTGTAAAGTCAGAATAATGGTTGTTCAGCTTGAGTAAATCATAACAATGTCAGTCATTTGCATCTACAGGCACGCTGAACACTGGTCTTGCAAAGCCAAATGAATGACTATTTAAACTGAGCAAACAACAAAAGGGTCAGTTACTAACTTCATCTACAGATGGCAAATTCCTCATTTTTCTACCTTTGTTACCTGAATGAAATTGGTAAACACAAAGCAGTTTTCCATAACTATTAACGTATCTTCCGCTACTTTATAGTTTAAGAATAATACTGATATTTTTGCCTTCTGCATCATGGTTTATTTAATAAACTTAAAACTGCTATTAATTAGTAAATATATTTTAGTTAAATCTGCAGATAAAAATGACATACCAGTAATTGCATGGGGACTGCTATTTGTAGACTTACTCTACTGTACAAAATAACTAAATTCTCAGATTTCTGTAGTTTTATGAGATCCATCAAACGCAAATGGTTTGATTTGGAATACCAGTCTTCACTCGAAGCACATAGTAAGGTCTTCCATTCTGACTTCTGACTCCTGTAGTGGTTAGCTTTAGCCAATAAGACAATGCTACCTCCTGGATTGCATACACATCACACTCACATGGAGAGAAATGATGGCACAGTGTACTAGGGAAACAGATAAATAACCAAAATTTAAATGGATCACTCAGTATTTCATAGTTCCCTGTTATTTAAATTTAAAAAAACGGTATTTTTCAAGAAATACCTATGCTCATGTGGGCTTTCTGTATGAATCTGGAAGAGCCATCAAGGTGATTAGGGACATGTCAAACAACTGTGGCAGAATACAATGCTCATTAGACCAGTCCTTGAATATAATGCTCTCTTTGGCATGTATCTGTCCAGATACATGCAATAACTGGAACGTCCACAGAGATACCTTACTAAAAGGATACAAGGCCTAAACAACATGTCAAATGTGGACCAACTCAAAGCACTATCATTACACTCAGTATCTTACAGACTGCTAAGAGGTGACCTGTGTCTGGCATACAAGGTATCCTCCAACCCATTACTGATGGATTTACTGTACATCAGAAAATCAAATGGTATCAGTAATATTAGGGCTAGAAATCTAAATCTCTTCTGCAATATCAACAGAACAATTTGGAGGGACAGGTATATCTCACAGAGGATACTCCTTTGGAAAAGCTCCCCATCCACATAAAACTGAGTTTATCCCTGTCCATTTTTAATCACAACTTAGATTGATGGATGGGAAAAAGAAAATGTACCCTAGGATTGCCCCTGTGCTACTAATGGACAGAAACAGCTCATAAATGCTTTATCCCATGCATGGATCCCCTCAAATTATATATGGTATGATCTCAGTTATTTTCATAAGGGGTGATATACAATTATCAACCGTGGAATAGGAAACACCAACGTCTAACCAAATATGATAGGTTATTTTGATCACAAAGAGGGAAATTGGCTAGGCTTAAAATGGCCTGCAAGGACAGCTAGCCTATGAACCTATGAACCTATGAACCTATGAACCTATGAACCAGAATGTATAGCTGAAAGTGGTAGAGTTAAGACATGAACACTGCTTCTGTAACTCAGTAAAACAGGAAAGTACATTCTGATTTTCAGCTGTGATTTACTGAATTACAGAAGTCTTTTTTTTTGGATCACATAAAGGGGGAGGCACATAACCTGGTATCACAGCCAAAATCCATCAGGATTCACTTTAACTGTTGCAACACTTGAGCTTACTTGCCAACTTCTTTCCTTAAGAATTCTGGAAAAATCTAAAAATAATGGGAGTACAAAGGATCTAAATTAAGGATTTTTTTTTTAAATGTGGTTTATTTCACTTACAAAGGTTTGCTAACCAAAAACATTTTCTGAACAATAAGAGGTATGAAGCTCTAATGTCTGGCATTAGTGACTGATTTAGTAATATACCAGAAAATCAAATATTTGATGAGGGACAGGGAAAAAATATGAGGCAAAATCAGGGACATTCTGCAAAATCAGGGATGCTTAAAAGATATTCTCTAAGTAACTGCACCTAAAAGCATTGCAGTATGAACTGTCCACTTTAATTCAATCAAAAATCACCTGTATGAATTGGAGCCAATTAAGATGTCTGTATATTATATATACCAACTCCAAGATCGCTCCACATTAAGGAAAGAGAAAACACCCAATCCCAAAAAAATACCAGCACTGTGGTGAAAAGCCATTTCAATGATGTGAGCTTTGATATACTGCCATTTGATTTTGTGGTCAGTGAATATTTCAGCACAGACCTTATTTAAAGCTGGATATGCATGATTTTTTCATGTGGCTGCTAAGGTAAAAATTAGACAATTTAATTGGGTCCCACTCTCACAGGAGATCAGCAGATGAATAAATATATATATATATATATATATATATATATATATATATATATATATATATATATATAAAACGTCTTATCTTTAAACAGTATTTTCAGTGTTTTTTTCAGTGTGTTTGCTTCCCTCCCTTGCTGTGTATATGCTATATTGTATATAGTGTAAGCTTGCTGATGTCCCTATCCTCTGATTGCTTCCCTAAACTTAAAACTCACATCCTGCTCCCTAACCCTGAAGTCCCTGAATAATCCCTAACCCTAAACTCCCTTCCCACTCCCTAACCTAAAACTCCCACCAGCTACCTAACTGTAAATCCTCTGCCCAACTGCTACCTGAAAACTAAGCTACACTCCTACAAACCTTCCACTCCCTCCCCACAGCTGACATACTTACCTTGTTCCAACTTGACTATGTCTCCAGGTGTGGTATGGCCATTCCATGCTCTCGGCACTGCTGGTGCTGCTGCAACTCTCCAAGCATGCAGCCTGGTTCGAGCACAAGCAACAGCATCCCATGTGGTCTACAAAACGCTCGAGTCCCAATATTTCCCGAAGACCCTTTTTATAAGTAGTTTAACTAAGAGAGAGCTACTTTACCATGTAAAATGTATTGTAGTTTAATGTTCCTTTTTAATGAATGAACATGATCACGTTAATTGTTCTTAGATCCTAAATTAACTTCTGTTTTGTTTTGTTTTTTTTCTAGATTGTGTATTTGGTAGGCTGGTTCTGTTTGCATGGTGAAACTGTTCGTGTGTCAGCTGCTGTTTCTAGCAAATGGCAGAATAACTAATTCCTTCATCATATAAAATAGAATCACTGCAGCACAATTTTGCAAATATGACTTTTGAAACTGAAATCTGTAGAGAAGGCAGTAAACAGCTATCCAGCAGAGTAATAAACCAAGAAGCAAGATCACTCAGATAAAATCTATGGTTTCTGTGTAACCTAGAACATCAGTTTGTGTAAACAAAATTCTTGAACAGCTACTGCAACAATGGAAAAGCAAACTTCATTTGCAGGTCAAGCTGGAGTTTGCTCATGGGCCTGGTTCTTCTGTCACAAGCTCCAAAACACAACAATGACTGGCTGCTATTAGGCAAAAGGATTTTTATAATCAAGCTGTAGTTTCAGTTTGCACAACCTTCCAAATGGCATTGTTAATAAATCTTTAATACATATCAGGAAACTTCTTTGGCATCAATGAATTATGAGTAAGGTTCTCCTTCTAGCGTATTTAGAAATTAAATGCAATATTTAATTTTACTTTTGCAACTGTTGTAGAAGTAAAACATGAACTAAAAATCATGTTTATTTCCAGAACCATCTCACAATGTGGAGATGTTCTTAGATAATGTCATTTTTTTTTTTTTGGTGGAATACTAATTTTTCTCATAATGTTTACTTTATTATAGCATGAAGCGAGTTTTCTGCCAATACTCTGTAAATGTCAAAGGTTCTTCACTCAACATCAACAGATTGAACTACCCAGATCTCTGCAGTATTTATTACCAAATATATGTTGTCTACAACAAATACATTTAGTAAGCAGTAAATGGGATATTTTGTGTTTTTTTATATCCATCCAGCCATCCATAACCCCCTTTTTTTTCCATTTTAACACATTGGGTCAGGGTGGCACATCATCATCTAGAGCCAATGCTCACACCACTGGGTGGATAGCTATGTTACAGATATATATTGTAACTCAAATAATAACAAATCGGTTAGAGTAGTCATAATTCATACAAAGTTGAGGTCGTACACAAATAACTTTAGTTAGGTTGTATGAATTTTGCTAAGATATGTTATGGAAATACCACTTCCAATGCCAGTTTAATGTGTGTCCATTTTAACAGCCATTAATAACAACACAAATCTTTACTCACAAGCTATAAAAGGAATGACCACAAGGTTCACCAGCCTCATTTCCTTGATTTCTGTACTTTTATATAACTTCAGCAAACATCATTACATACATGTTACATTTCAGTGCAGTACAGTATAAAATAAAACAGTAAAAATTCCATTTCATTCCGTTTCATTTTCTTCATCTAGCTATAAAATCTGACTAGTTTCCAATATTATTACTCAACCATTTTCTTCTTGTAGAAACAGTCGCATAGAATGCATGTGCGATTATATGGGCAAGTGCCAGCATAGCCAGCTGGAGTTTTGTAAAGAATGATATGTCCTATGAATATCAAATTGATTTATACAAGATGCTTGTATTACAAATGTAATAGAACTGTCATTTGTATATCAAACCAGTTTGTACAGATGCTTGTGCTGAAAATGTATTTGTGAGGTTTGCTTGTGTTGAAACGTATAAACAGTGCACCCTGCTGAAAATGAAGAGAAATGTACATGTATTATTGAAACTGAATTAAATGTATCAGCTAGCTTACTTTAAGAAAAATAAGGAAAACGTAAATGAGCTGTTAAACCATTAAAATGGTACACCACAGTGCTGAACAGGACTGGAGAGGCTAGGTCTGGGAAAAAGCCTTTGTTCATTAGCTCAGTAAAAAGAGGGAAAGCCCAAGGCACTGCCATAAACATTTAGATGTATATTGTAGCCATCTATACTAAATTCCTGTCTCAGCTTGAAAAGGGAATACTGTGAGAACCTAGAGTCAGGTGGCCAGATGAGGTCATTCTGCCAGCCCTCCTAGAAATTATATTTTAGATATTACAAAGAGAAATCTCAGAGTATTAAGTATTCTGTTTTGGGAAACCTAACTAGAATGACCCTCACCCATACCATCTTGCCTTGTGGTAGTAAGTAAAGTAACTTAAGCAGGGAAGAGTAATTTTGTTTAGATCAGTCAGGAATATAGTGAAGCTTAGTTTAGATATTGTTTTTCTTTATTTGTCTGAGTCTGTCCATCAATGTTCTTTTCAATATTTCTTGTGATCTGAATTTTGGAATCATTAGCAGACCGGAGTTCCGCTGTGGCGACCCCTAGCCAGGAAAAGCCGACAGACACACACACACACACACACACACACACACACACACACACACACACACACACACACACACACACACACACACTGTAAAATTATATTCAATATTTTCGTGTTTTTTTACTGTTTATTGTTAAATATATTTAAATCTTTTATTGTGGCTGGTCCTTGTAGACAGTATCTAACCTTTCAGAGTACTTATTTTTATTTGGTGACACTGTGTGGACCACTGCAGAAGGCCTAGCCATCTTGGTCAACTACTACTATTTGTATTAGTATTAATATTCCACCATAAAATGGGATACCTTTTGCAAGAGCCTTATAGTAACTGACTGGTGGCAGTGAATCTGTCTTATAGTCTGGACAAAGCTGGTAGAGCAGGTAACCTGTGCCAGCCTTTCCCATGTGTGTGTGTGTGTGTGTGTGTGTGTGTGTGTGTGTGTGTGTGTGTGTGTGTGTGTGTGTGTGTGTGTGAAAATTAAATCTTAAAGAGTGTATGTGACAGCTACTTTGGGCAGGGACATGAAGCACTGGGTTCACAGAGAGGGTGCTGGAGGACTTGGCTTGGACACTCAGCTGAGGACCTAACCCTATGGCTGTACCAGTGGGGAGTGTTATTGGGCGAGCTGGAGGGAGACAGATATAGAGACATCCAGACCCCGTGCCGAGTGTGTTTCCTGTGTGCTCTTAAGGGAAAGTGTACTTGATCCAGGGAGGTCTGCATCTGGAAATACTGAGTGTATCCATTTGTATTCCAAGTGTACATTCCTCTCCAGTGTCAGTGATGAGGAATCAGGCTCCTTGATTACTGGCCCAGTGTGGGGACATCATATATTGGTGCCCATCACAAACTGGTAGCAATGGTGGGCATCACATATTTGGTTGGCAGTGGTGGACCATCAGATGCTCATATACTGGTGAGCAGTGGTGTGGATATTAATTGAACTCCTGTAGCCTGGAAGTAGTGGTCACTAAAGAAGGTGTTTGTACTCTCAATCAGCCACAAAGTAGACATTCAGAGTTTCATATCATAATAGGTTTAATTATTTACTTTTTGTTAGCTCATTTATTCAGGGAGAGCATGCAAAAATGTCAGCAGAGGATTATGGCAAGCTGACAGGGAACCAGTTGGCTGAGATGTGCCATGCCAAAGGACTGAGGCATGCCAGCCTGACTAAAGGGGAAGTTATTGCAGCCTTGATCACAGCAGAGGCACAAACCAACAACTAGTCTGGCATTGGGGTTGTACAGCTCTCAGAAACAGAACATTTCAACTTTTCCTCAGAGGACTTATAAACCCATCTGGAGTTAAAAAGACTTGAACTGGTGGTCAAATGTTTGGAATTAAAATCAGCACAGCAAATGCAGCATTTTGGAGGCTGAAGAAAAAGAGAGACTGAGACATCTGGAAGCTGAAGAAAATGAGAGGCAGAGGCAACATGAAAAGGAAATGCTGACTCTTCACCAGGATCATGGAGGTAATGGGGAAGGGAGTAACCATACCCCAGAAGCAATAAAGGTCAGCAAACTTCTTCCTCAGTACCAAGAAGATTATAATTTTGATAGTTTTATGCATATATTTGAAAGAGTATGCAAACAGTATAATGTTGACCTAAGGCTCTGGGTATGGTTCATTCACCCCCTTTCTCCATGGTAAAGCTGTAATTGTTGTTTATACATTGTCTGATACTGATTGCTCAAACCATGCTACAGTTAAAAATGTTTATTTTGAATGTTTTAAGTTAACACCTAAAGCTTACAGAAAAAAATTGAGGACATAGATACAAGGCAGCTGAAAGTGTATGTGATTATATTGTTGACCTAAGCATTTATTTTCATAGGTGGGTGAGTGGATCAGGCTACAACTTTTGAAAAGCTGGCAGACCTTATGGTGAGGGAACAAGCCCTTAGCACTTTGCCTGAGGACATGAGAATCTGGTTGGCAGACAGGGACTGCAACTCTGCAGATGAACTAGGGAGGAAAAGGGGATCTATACCTAGCAAGCAGGGTATCACTGCACAGGAAAGGGACATACAGTGCTTCACATGGATATAAGGAAACCCATGGTGAGCAACCTAAACTTCCCCAACAGAGTTCACCAGTAAGAGGGGAAGCCACTAGTTCAGGTACATGGCCAGGATCAAGGGTTAAATGGTTTATGTAACCAGTGGGGCTATGTAACATATAGATGTCCACAGAGGCAAGGTAGGGAAAAAAAGGTGGGGGAGCCAGCAAGTGGGAATAACAGAATGCCAGTGTTAAGTTGCCTGGAGACAACAGGGGGTACCAAACTACCAGCAGAGTTTCTATCCAAGCTTGGTGGATTGAAAACAGGCCACTACCAAGAGAAACACAGCCTATGATATAACCATTGTGAAGCCTGCAGTGGTTAAAGAGGAGCAGTACTTGCTTGGGCAGTCTACTCCAGTCAGAGCTTTAGGAGGGATCACATTCCAAATGCCTTTGGTCAGGGTTCACCTTGACTGGGAGGGTGGAAAAGGAAGCAAGCAAGTAGGTGTGTGTGTATGTTGATGATAGCCCTGCAGATGTACAGAGACAGCCCTGTGGGTCAGGTAGCATGGGGGAGACCCAGACAGACCACTCACTGAAGCCAGGATCGGTGATGTGGCTTCTTCAGGGAGGGAGCTACCTTGTAGCAGTGAGACTGAAGATGAGCCACAGCTGCTGGTGGGTATTGATGTTCCCATGGACAGAGATACTACAAGGGCAGAGGTGAGTAGTAGTACCCAGGCTGACAGTAAAGCACAGCTATCTGAGGATACCAGACTTCATGTGGAAGTGGAGCTGGGAAGCGTTACAAAGAGAGAGTTGAGAAAGGCTCAGCTGTCAGACCCTATGCCAAGAGGATTGAGGGAGGCACCTATGGAGGTGCCTGATTCTCAAGGAAAAGAGGAATCTGTATACTGGCACAAAGGGTTACTGTATAGAGACTGGACCCCTGAAAGAGGACTAGAAGGTGAGGTAAAACAGCAGTTGGAATTGCCCAGAGCCTAGTATCTGGCACTTCTAGTCATAGCCCATGGCATTCCTTTTGCAGGTCATATGGGCATAAGGTGTACCAAGAGATGTATTAGTCAGAACTTTTATTGGCCTGGGATTGCAGTGCCAAAAAGTAGGCAAGGCAGGAGACAAGGTCAAAGCTCCTTTGATGCCTTCGCCTGTGACTGAGTAGCCATTTCAGAGGGTAGCTATGGATATTGTGGGGCCTCTGAGTACTCCAACTTCCACAGGGAAGATGTATATCCTAGTGGTAGTAGATTATGCTAATAGATACCCTGTGGCGGTGGCTCTGTCCTCCATCGAGACAGAAAAGGTGGCAAATGCATTGCTAGATATTTTCAGCAGGGTAGATTTTCCAAGAGAAATACTGACTGACAGAGGTGCCAATTTCATAGGTTCAAAGGTTCATAGGTGTGTACTAGGCTAATGGCCCTGGAGCCTTTACAAACCTAGGATTACCCTGGCATTGTGCCACCCGACCTTAGTTCCCAGTGCCTCTGTCAAGTAGAGCCACTGAAGTGATCCCCGCGGTGAATTTTCTATTTCCTATCCACTCATCAAGATTCCATTTGAAGAGGGCCAGTGAGGTGCTCCTCTTGACATGTATGGGAAGTCTATTCCATAGCATGGTCAGTCTGTGGGTTAGGAACCTGTCCCTCCAGCTTGTTCTGTTGTTTGTGGTAATGAGGTTGAGGTCTCTGGAGCGTGTAGTGCGGAGGGATTGGGATTTCTTTAGATGTAGCATTTCTAACAGAGCTGGGTCAGACATGGCTTTGTAAGTCAAGCAGAGATTGCCTCTAAGTAGGCGATATGAAACAAAGAATAGTTGGAGTTTTCTGAGTCTGTCCATATAGGACAAGTGTTTAAGGCCTAAGATCCTCTTTGTGAGGTATTTTTGCGGCCTCTCCAGTTGTTGTAGGTGTTAGTGAGGTACATGCCAAATGGGGCATTGTACTTGATGATTGGTCTAATGAGGGAAGAGTAGAAGGAGACAATGACCTCTTTCTTCCTGGATGCAAAACCCTTAGTAATGAGATGTGTCACATAGAAGGACTTTCTGACCACAGTGGCAATGTGGTGGTCAAAAGAGAGGTTGCTGTCATCCTGTGTTCCCAGATCTCTTATGACACCTTCTGTGTCCAGTGGACTACCACCGATGTGGTAATTCATGGGAACCGGGTTTTTCCCAAAGGGGATGATGACACATTTTTTGGCATTGAGCTTAAGACCATGATTCTGACACCAGTCATTTGTCTCAGTGAAGCCTTTCTGTAGGATGTCAACATCACTTGGGGAGTTAATTATGGCTCCCAACTTGCAATCATCTGTGAACTTTGACAGCCAGAGTCCCTTCATGTTGGCCTGAACTTCAGAGAAGTAGATACCAAACAGGAGAGGACCCGGGACCGAACCGTGTGGGACTCCACTCATGACTGGTCGACAGTCTGATTTGGAGTCAGCTACCTTCTCACTTTGGGTTCTATCTGTGAACCAATTTGCAACCTACCTAGTGATATAGGGATTGATGCCTAGCTTAGTGAGTTTTTCTATGATTCCTGAGTGGGGAATGGTATCAAAGGCCTTGGCCAGATCAAGGTAGGCTAAATGAACCACCTTGCCTTTATCTACAGCTCTGGTGACTGACTCAAAAAAGTCAACCAGGTTGAGCAGGCATGATCTACCCTTCACAAAACAAAAACTGTGTGGGATCCAGAGTTTGGAGGTTCCCTATACCTTTGTTTATTAGGTCCATGATGATGCGTTCCATAGCTTTGCATATCAGACTTGTCAGCCTAATAGGGCGATAGTTTCCAGGGTCTGTAGTCGCTCCTCCTTTGTGGAGAGGGATGACTGTAGCAGTGCGCCATTTGGCTGGGACAAAGCCTGAGGTGAGGCTGTGATTAAACAGGGCACACAGGTGAGGTGCCAGTTCACTCTGTAGTTCATGTAGAACACAGCCAGGGATATTGTCAGGTCCTATAGAAGCCACATTCTTGGCCTTCGACAGTGCTGTTTTAACCTGTGGAGCAGTAATACTGGGTGCCTGGCAATCTACTGATGTTGTGATTGGTCCTTTGGTGGGGGAGAGAGGGGTAAAGTTGGCACTGAATCTGTCAGCCAGTATACTGGCAATATCTGTTGGCTCGGTATAGGAGGTACCATTGTGCAACAGCTCCAAGCAAATCTGGGTATTGCCGTGGAGATTCTTTACATAACTATAGAAGGCCTTGTGGTTGTCTTTACTATCTGCTGCAATTCTGTTTTCATAGCCATCTTTAGAGAATTTGATGAGGAATCTCAACTTTTTGTTGAGGCTGATAAGGGTTTTTTTCCAGTCTTGGGACTTCACCTTATTTCTGATCAGTTTCCTCCTTCTGTTGTAGAGTTTGTTGATGGCAGGGGACCACCAGACTGGCTTCCTTTTTTTGGAGGAGAGCGTCTTGGTTCTATTGGGTATGGCGAGATCCATGCATTTGTGTACGTGTTCATAAAGGGCATTAGTGTATGATTCAGCGGTCATGCAGCTGTTCTCCATTTGCATGGGTGCCGTGAAGTTAGCCACCTCCGTTTTTAGGAACCCAAAGTTAGCTTTGGAGAAGTTTTCCATGGTGGTTACATTTGCAAAAAATGTAGTGAATTGCACTTAATACATAATGGAAATAACTAGAGTTAAAGACTTCTTTTACTACAAATAACGTATATTAATTTAATTCACATTCTCTTATTCTGTCAGTCTCAAATTAATAGTACAAATATTTTAAAATTAACCTTGATTGTCCCTGATTATTTCTAGATTTGTCCCTCATTCTGTTGAGATTTGTCCCTGATTCTGTTGAAATTTGTCACTGATTTTGTTGAGATTTGTTCCAGATTCTGGTGAGATTTGTTCTTGATTCTGGTGAAATTTTTCCTTGAATGAGAGCTATGCTGCTCAAGTCAATCAATAGCACAGACTTAACAGTATCCATTTAAATGAGAACAAATAAAGTAATCAGATTCAGTCAGTAAAAAAAAAACACAGATTAAAATCTAAGCCATTAAAACATCAATTGCTGCTTTATCATTCCAGATTTTTATTAAGCCATCATATATTTTTCCTTTATTCTGTGTTTTTACAAGGGTCGACTAAATGTGTTCTCGTACTAGAGCATGTGACACACTCCCTCTTTGCCTCTTATTTTAAATGTGAAGTGCCCTAACTCCCACTATCCCAATCTTATGTAATTATCTTCTCCTTCCACCACCTGATCTTACTGAACTGCTTAAACCTAAAGCTCCCCTCTCGAAACCCAAGTTCTTGATCACTCTCTAAACCTAAAATTCTGCACCCACCTCTCTAACCTTAAAGTCCATAATGTGTCCCTAAAACTAAAACCTTACCCCTGCTCCCTAACCCTGAATTCCCCAACAGAGGTGTAGCCATTTTTTTTTTAATTAAACTCTAAGGTTCTACACTGCTACTCTACCCTACCCCCCATAGCAATGGTGACCCACACCCTGAACTCAGGGGGTGGTCCTAGTTGAAGTGGAACCTTAGGCAAAATACTGTATGTTGCCCCCTCCTGTTGCCTTCAAGTACCCTGTGTCTTGCTCCTGGTTTTCCCATGCTATATATATATATATATATATATATATATATATATATATATATATATATATATATATATATATATATATCTACGTTTTTAAGTCGAAAGTACGGTTCATCGAGGTTGGTGTGATGGTTAAGGTGCTTGCCTTAGAAACACAAGGTGCAGGGTTTGATTCTCACATGGGGTAATTGGCTAAGCTTAAAATGGCCCATGAGGACAGTTAGCCTATTACTAATCTACTTCCGCGAAAGTGCATTCCATCAAAAATGCACTTTCGCGGAATAAAAAAAAAAACTAGCTAAAAAAGTAAAATAACACACTAAACAGTGTTATGCAGGAGGGCAAGCCCCCCTGCACCCCCATGTGGGGGGCTGCGCCACCCACACCGCCCTACTTTAAAATTCTCACTCCGAGATCGTACTACAGTTGGTAAAAGGGAATATTCCTTTACCCCCACTATACTATGATCTCAACAAAACTTTCCTTAATTGTACATCAACAGTATAGTTTGATGTACAAGTAAGCCAACATGCAAACTGCATGTTTTCCTTTTTATTTGTTTACTTTAGCGAAAGTGCATGTTCGACAAAATGCACTTTCGCTAAAGTAATTTCGACAAAGTACAGTTCGATGAACTGTACTGTCGATAAAATAAATAGGACCCATATATATATATATATATATATATATATATATATATATATATATATATATATATATATATATATATATATATATATATATATATATATATATATATATATACACATACATATATATGTGTGTTTGTGTGTGTGTGTCTGTCTGTCTGTTTTTTTCACTCTTCAGTTTTGTCCTGCATATGCTCAATACACCCTAACTGCCTAGTATGAACCTATGAACCTATAACATGCCACAGCTGTATTATAGCAACTGTGTAGGAAATAGTGAAATTAAGCCAGGGAGCTGGAAAGGGCCTCCAGAAGCCATGAGGTTCTTGATGCCCTAAGGCGTGATCTAATGATGGCCTCAAAAAAATCATGACTAAGGAAAGAAATTCAGTCTTACTTATTTTTTTCAAAGAAGAAAAAAACATGCCTAATGCTTAATGATCAAAGAAGACAATTTAATAGTTCCCGTTAAACAGAGAAGACAAATGCTCGTGAGGACATAAGGTATATCTGGGAATACTGCCTGGCTCCCTACCACTCCCCCAAAAATAAGATGGTTACCTTTTGTTTATCCTTCTGATGCTGGGTTGTGAGAAGAGTAAAGAAACAAAAAGCCACAATCATAGATTTCAAGTTGCTGCTGTCGTACATATACACAGCATGTGGGAACCTCTCTGATATCAGATGGGGATGAAGGTGAAAGAACGAAGAGAGCACTATCATATGTCAACTTGTTGTTGTCAGATACACATACATGTCATGCTTTCTTATCCCTATCTCCAAAAGGTAGCCATGGGCATGCACATCTGAAGTTTGATTCTGAGGACTGGGAAATAAAATCACAATGACAGCAATATGTAAAATAATCCAACTTGTTGGTTCTAAGCAGTACACTGCCCGTAAACAAGCTGTAGTCACCATCTCCTTACATCTCTGATGTTTAATTGTGAGGAAACTTAAATGACTAAGGACTACATTCTCCACAACCCCCAGTGCAAGCTATAATGACATTCTGTGCATAACTCTGAAGACTAATTGTGAGAAAAAGTAAACAAATAAAG
This sequence comes from Protopterus annectens, assembly GCF_019279795.1. NCBI lineage: Eukaryota > Metazoa > Chordata > Ceratodontiformes > Protopteridae > Protopterus > Protopterus annectens. Next base: position 625,071,788 of record NC_056725.1, on the reverse strand, counting down.
ACCACACTGTCCCCACCCCCTCACACAAGCTATAACAACCTTTTGTTCATACCTATGACATGTAATTGTAAGGAAAGTTAACTGTTCCTGGCCCCCACAAAAGCTATAGCAATCCTCTGTGTAGTATAAGTATTCTAAATTACTACTCACACACACACACACACACACACACACACACACACACACACACACACACACACACACACACACACACACACACACACACACATTAGTCCTGTAAAGTCAGAATAATGGTTGTTCAACTTGTACAACAAATGATAGCAATGTCAGTCATTTGCATCTACAGGCACTGGTCTTGCAAAGCCAAATGAATGACTATTTAAACTGAGCAAACAACAAAAGGGTCAGTTACTAACTTCATCTACAGATGGCAAATACCTCATTTTTCTCTCTTTGTTACCTGAATGAAATTGGTAAACACAAAGCAGTTTTCCATAACTATTAACGTATCTTCAGCTACTTTATAGTTTAAGAATAATACTGATATTTTTGCCTTCTGCATCATGGTTTATTTAATAAACTTAAAACTGACATTAATTAGTAAATATATTTTTGGTTAAATCTGCAGATAAAAATGACATACCAGTAATTGCATGGGGACTGCTATTTGTAGACTTACTCTACTCTACAAAATAACTAAGTTCTCAGATTTCTGTAGTTATGAGATCCGTCAAAGGCAAATGGTTTGATTTGGAATACCAGTCTTCACTCGAAGCACATAGTAAGGTCTTCCATTCTGACTTCCGACTCCTGTAGTGGTTAGCTTTAGCCAATAAGACAATGCTACCTCCTGGATTGCATACACATCACACTCACATTGTTGTAATCACATGGAGAGAGATAATGGTACAGTGTAGTAGGGGAAACATATAAATAGCCAAAATTTAAATGGATCACTCAGTATTTCATAGTTCCCTGTTATTTAAATTAAAAAAATGGTATTTTTCAAGAAATACCTATGCTCATGTGGGCTTTCTGTATGAATTTGAAAGAGCCATCAAGATGATTAGGTACATGTCAAAAAACTGTGGCAGAATAAAATGGCTCATTAGACCAGTCATTGAATATAATGCTCCCTTTGGCATTTATCTGTCCAGACACATGCAATAACTGGAACGCCCACAGAGATACCTTACTAAAAGGATACAAGGCCTAAACAACATGTCAAACGTGGACCAACTCAAAGCACTATCATTACACTCAGTATCTTACAGACTGCTAAGAGGTGACCTGTGTCTGGCATACAAGGTATCCTCCAACCCATTACTGATGGATTTACTGTACATCAGAAAATCAAATGGTATCAGTAATATTAGGGCTAGAAATCTAAATCTCTTCTGCAATATCAACAGAACAATTTGGAGGGACAGGTATATCTCACAGAGGATACTGCTTTGGAAAAGCTCCCCATCCACATAAAACTGAGTTTATCCCTGTCCATTTTCAATCACAACTTAGATTGATGGATGGGAAAAAGAAAATGTACCCTAGGATTGTCCCTGTGCTACTAATGGACAGAAACAGCTCATAAATGCTTTATCCCATGCATGGATCCACTCAAATTATATATGGTATGATCTCAGTTATTCTCATAAGGGGTGATATACAATTATCAACCATGAAATAGGAAACAACAACGTCTAACTAAATATGATAGGTTATTTTGATCACAAACACGGAAATTGGCTAGACTTAAAATGGCCTGCAAGGACAGCTAACCTATGAACCTATGAACCTATGAACCAGAATGTATAGCTGAAAGTGGTAAAGATATGAACACTGCTTCTGTGACTCAGTAAAACAGGAAAGTACATTCTGATTTTCAGCTGTGATTTACTGAATTACAGAAGTCTTTTTTTTTTGGATCACATTAAAGGGGGAGGCACATAACCTGGTATCACAGCCAAAATCCATCAGGATTCTCTTTAACTGTTGCAACACTTGGGCTTACTTGCCAACTCCTTTCCTTAAGAATTCTGGAAAAAATCTAAAAATAATGGGAGTACAAAGGATCTAAATTAAGGAATTTTTTTTAAATGTTTAATTCACTTACAAAGGTTTGCTATAAAAAAACATTTTCTGAACAATAAGAGGTATGAAGCTCTAATGTCTGGCATTAGTGACTGATTTAGTAATATACCAGAAAATCAAATATTTGATGAGGGACAGGGAAAAAATATGAGGCAAAATCAGGGACATTCTGCAAAATCAGGGATGCTTAAAAGATATACACTAAGAAACTGCACCTAAAAGCATTGCAGTAAGAACTGTCCACTTTAATTCAATCAAAAATCACCTGTATGAATTGGAGCCAATTAAGTTGTCTGCATATTATATATAACAACTCCAAGATCACTCCACATTAAGGAAAGAGAAAACACCCAATCCCAAAAAAATACCAGCACTGTGGTGAAAAGCCATTTCAATGATGTGAGCTTTGATATACTGCCATTTGATTTTGTGGTCAGTGAATATTTCAGCACAGACCTTATTTAAAGCTGGATATGCATGATTTTTTCATGTGGCTGCTAAGGTAAAAATTAGACAATTTAATTGGGTCCCACTCTCACAGGAGATCAGCAGATTAATATATATATATATATATATATATATATATATATATATATATATATATATATAGATATAGATATATATATATATATATATATATATATATAAAACGTCTTATCTTTAAACAGTATTTTCAGTGTTTTTTTCAGTGTGTTTGCTTCCCTCCCTTGCTGTGTATATGCTATATTGTATATAGTGTAAGCTTGCTGATGTCCCTATCCTCTGATTGCTTCCCTAAACTTAAAACTCACATCCTGCTCCCTAACCCTGAAGTCCCTGAATAATCCCTAACCCTAAACTCCCTTCCCACTCCCTAACCTAAAACTCCCACCAGCTACCTAACTGTAAATCCTCTGCCCAACTGCTACCTGAAAACTAAGCTACACTCCTACAAACCTTCCACTCCCTCCCCACAGCTGACATACTTACCTTGTTCCAACTTGACTATGTCTCCAGGTGTGGTATGGCCGTTCCATGCTCTCTGCACTGCTGGTGCTGCTGCAACTCGCCAAGCATGCAGTCTGGTGCGAGCACAAGCAACAGCATTCCATGTGGTCTACAAAACGCTCGAGTCCCGATATTTCCCGAAGACCCTTTTTATAAGTATTTTAACTAAGAGAGACCTACTTTACCATGTAAAATGTATTGTAGTTTAATGTTCCTTTTTAATGAATGAACATGATCACGTTAATTGTTCTTAGATCCTAAATTAACTTCTGTTTTGTTTAGTTTTTTTCTAGATTGTGTATTTGGTAGGCTGGTTCTGTTTGCATGGTGAAACTGTTCATGTCAGCTGCTGTTTGCTGTAAAATGGCAGATAACTAAATCCTTCATCATATAAAATAGAATCACTGCAGCACACCTTGCAAATATGACTTTTGAAACTGAAATCTGTAGAGAAGGCAGTAAACAGCTATCCAGCAGAGTAATAAACCAAGAAGCAAGATCACTCAGATAAAATCTATGGTTTCTGTGTAACCTAGAACATCAGTTTGTGTAAACAAAATTCTTGAACAGCTACTTCAACAATGGAAAAGCAAACTTCATTTGCAGGTCAAGCTGGAGTTTGCTCATGGGCCTGGTTCTTCTGTCACAAGCTCCAAAACACAACAATGACTGGCTGCTATTAGGCAAAAGGATTTTTATAATCAAGCTGTAGTTTCAGGTTGCACAACCTTCCAAATGGCATTGTTAATAAATCTTTAATACATATCAGGAAACTTCTTTGGCATCAATGAATTATGTCTAAGGTTCTCCTTCTAGCGTATTTAGAAATTAAATGCAATATTTAATTTTACTTTTGCAACTGTTGTAGAAGCAAAACATGAACTAAAAATCATAGAAATGTTTATTTCTAGAACCATCTCACAATGTGGAGATGTTCTTAGACAATGTCATTTTTTTTTTTTTTTTTGTGGTGGAATACTAATTTCTCTCATGTTTACTTTATTATAGCATGAAGCGAGTTTTCTGCCAATACTCTGTAAATGTCAAAGGTTCTTCACTCAACATCAACAGACTGAACTACTCAGATCTCTGCAGTATTTATTACCAAATATATGTTGTCTACAACAAATACATTTAGTAAGCAGTAAATGGGATATTTTGTGTTTTTTTATATCCATCCAGCCATCCATAACCCCCTTTTTTTTCCATTTTAACACATTGGGTCAGGGTGGCACATCATCATCTAGAGCCAATGCTCACACCACTGGGTGGATAGCTATGTTATGGATATATATTGTAACTCAAATAACAACAAATCAGTTAGAGTAGTCATAATTCATACAAAGTTGAGGTCGTACACAAATAACTTTAGTTAGGTTGTATGAATTTTGCTAAGATATGTTATGGAAATACCACTTCCAATGCCAGTTTAATGTGTGTCCATTTTAACAGCCATTGATGGTAACACAAATCTTTACTCAGAAGCTATAAAAGGAATGACCACAAGCAGTTAGGACAGCTGTTTAATCTTAGCATCACCTCAGGATACGTACCCAAGGAGTGGTGCACTGCGACTGTGGTCCCACTTCACAAGGGCGGTGCCTCCACCGACCCTGGAAATTACCATCCCATTAGCTTGACAAGCCTTATCTGCAAAGCCATGGAGAGGATCATAATGGAACTCATAAATAAAGACATAGGGAACTTGCAGACTTTGGATCCAACCCAGTTTGGCTTTGTCAAAGGCAGATCATGCCTTTTAAACTTGGTTGACTTTTTTGAAACAGTCACCAAGGCCATTGATAAGGGAAAGGCAGTCCATACAGCCTACCTCGACCTGCCAAAGGCCTTCGACATAATACCCCACTCAGGTATTATCGAAAAACTCATCAGCTTGAATGTAAACCCATACATCACAAGATGGGTTGCAAACTGGCTAAGTGACAGAACCCACAGGGTCAGAGTTGCTGGAGCCATGTCAGACTCAAAGCCTGTCACAAGTGGTGTCCCACAGGGCTCAGTCCTGGGTCCACTCTTGTTCGGTATCTACTTTTCTGAAGTACAAGCAAACACAGGAGGGTTATGGCTGACAAAGTTTGCAGATGACTGCAAACTGGGCCATAGTCGAAAACACTTCTGACACAGATATCCTTCAGAAGGGCCTCACAGAAACGGATAACTGCTGCCAGAGCCATGGCCTAAAGTTAAACGCCAAGAAATGCATAGTCATACCCTTCAGGAAAAACAAGGTTACCCCTAGCTACCATATAGGTGGCAATCCACTGAGCACAGAAGAAGTCATCAGGGACCTGGGGACCCAGGTTGACACTAGCCTTCGCTTGACACTCATGTTGCTAAAGTAGTCAGGAAAACCTTCTACATTGCCCACCTGATCATGAAGGGATTCACATCTAGATCAAGGGAGGTCATCGTCCCCCTGTACTCATCACTCATTAGACCTATGATTGAGTACAATGCCCCATTCGGAATGTATCTGACCCGACACCTGCAGCAGCTGGAAAGGCCCCAAAAGTTCCTCACCAAGAGGATAAAGGGTCTCAAAAATATGTCTTATGCTGCCCGACTGAAGGAACTCCAGCTCTATTCAGTCTCATACCGCTTGCTCAGAGGTGACCTGTGCCTGACATATAAGGCCATGTCAAACCCAGATTTGATGAATATGCTTCACCTCAAAAAATCTAGATCCCTCAGAACCACAAGGGTGGGAGACTTAAACCTTGACACGGTTAATAATAGGACGTGCTGGAGGGACAGATTCATCACCCAGAGACTCCCTATGCTGTGGAACAAAATCCCGGTAAATGTGAGGCAGAGCACCTCGCTGGCCTTGTTCAAGAGGAATCTTGACCAATGGATGGGAGATCGCAGATATACCCCAGGGATTACTTCAGTGTCACTGCTTGACAGAGGCACAGCAAAATAATAGGCATAGTTTTATTCAAACTAAAGGGGTGGCGAAAGCCACATATCTATGGGCTAGGCTTATAAATGCCCTTGGGCAGATAGCCTAGTATGAACCTATGAACCTATATAAGATTCACCAGCCTCATTACTTTGATTTCTGTACTTTTATATAACTTCGGCAAACATCATTACATACATGCTACATTTCAGTGCCGTACAGCATAAAATAAAACAGTAAACATTCCAGAATTATTTTTCATTCTGTTTCATTTTCTTCATCTAGCTACAAAATCTGATTAGTTTCCAATATTATAACTCAACCATTTCCTCCTTGTAGAAACAGTCACAGAGAATGCATTTGTGATGATATGGGCAAGTGCCAGCATAGCCAGCTGGAGTTTTGTAAAGAATGATATGTCCTTTGAATATCAATTTGATTTATACAAGATGCTTGTGTTACAAATGTATTAGAACTGTCATTTGTATATCAAACCAATTTGTACAGATGCTTGTGCTGAAAATGTATTTGAGAGGTTTGCTTGTGTTGAAAAATAAACAGTGCACCCTGCTGAAATGAAAAGAAATGTACATGTATTATTGCAGCTAAATTAAATGTACCTCCTAACTTACTTTAAGAAAAATAAGGAAAAATAAATGAGCTGTTAAATCATTAAAATGGTACACCACAGTGCTGAATAGAACTGGAGAGGCTAGGTCTGGGAGAAAGCCTTTGTTCATTAGCTCAGTAAAAAGAGGGAAAGCCCAAGGCACTGCCATAAAAATTTAGATGTGTGTTGTAGCCATCTATGCTAAATTCCTGTCTCATCTTCAAAAGAGAATACTGTGAGAACCTAGAGTCAGGTGACCAGATGAGGTCATTCTGCCAGTCTTCCTAGAAATTATATTTTAGATATTACAAAGAGAAATCTCAGAGTATTAAGTATTCTGTTTTGGGGAACCTAACTTGAAAGACCCTCACCCTCACCATCTTGCCTTGTGGTAGTAAGTAAAGTAACTTAAGCAGGGAAGAGTAATTCTTTTAGATTAGGCAGGAATATAGTGAAACTTAGTTTAGATATTGTTTTTCTTTATTTGTCTGGGCCTGTCCATCAATGTTCTTTTCAATATTTCCTGTGATCTGAATTCTGTGGTGTACTCTAAATATATATTCAATATTTTCATGTTCTTGTACTATTTATTATTAAAAATATTTAAATATTTTATTGTGGCTGGTCCTTGTAGAAAGTATCTAACCTTTCAAAGTACTTATATTTATTTGGTGACACTGTGTGGGCCACTCCAGAAGGCCTAGCCATCTTGGTCAACTATTACTATTGCACCATAAAATGGGATACCTTTTGCAAGAGCATTATAGTAACTGACTGGTGGCAGTGAATCTACCTTATAGTGTGGGCAAAGCTGGTAGAACAGGTAATCTGTGCCAGCCTTTCCCGTGTGTGCATGTGTGTGTATGTGTGTGTGTGTGTGTGTGTGTGTGTGTGTGTGTGTGTGTGTGTGTGTGTGTGTGTGTGTGTGTGTGTGTGTGTGTGTGTGTGTGTGAAAATTAAATCTTAAAGAGTGTGTGTGTCAGCTACTTTGGGCAGGGACATGAAGCACTGGGTTCACAGAGAGGGTGCTGGAGGACTTGGCTTGAACACTCAGCTGAGGACCTAACCCTATGGCTGTACCAGTGGGGAGTGTTATTGGGTAAGCTGGAGGGAGACAGATATAGAGACATCAAGATCCCATGCTGATTGTGTTCCCTGTGTGCTCTTAACGGAAAGTGTACTTGATGCAGGGAGATCTGCATCTGGAAATACTGAGTGTATCCATTTGTATTCCAAGTGTACATCCCTCTCCAATGTCAGTGATGAGGAGTCAGGCTCTTTGATTACTGGCCCAGTGTGGGGACATCACATATTGGTGCCCATCACATATTGGTAGCAATGGTGGGCATCACATATTTGGTTGGCAGTGGTGGACAATCACATGCTCACATACTGGTGAGAAGTGGTGTGGATATTAATTGAACTCCTGTAGCCTGGAAGTAGTGGTCACTAAAGAAGGCGTTTGTACTCTCAACTAGCCACAAAGTTGACATTCAGAGTTTTATATCACAATAGGTTTATTTATTTACTTTTTGCTAGCTCAGTTATTCAGGCAGAGCATGCAAAAATGTCAGCAGAGGATTATGGCAAGCTGACAGGGAACCAGTTGGCTGAGATGTGCCAAGCCAAAGGACTGAGGCATGCCAACCTGACTAAAGGGGAAATTATTGCAGCCTTGATCACAGCTAGCTGAGGCACAAACCAACAACCAGTCTGGCATTGGGGTTGTACAGCTCTCAGAAACAGGACATTTCAACTTTTCCTCAGAGGACGTATAAACCCATCTGGAGTTAAAAAGACTTGAACTGGTGGTCAAATTGTTGGAATTAGAATCAGCAGTACAAATGCAGCATTTGGAGGCTGAAGAAAAAGAGAGACTGAAACATCTGGAAGCTGAAGAAAATGAGAGGCAGAGGCAACATGAAAAGGAAATGCTGACTCTTCACCAGGGTCATGGAGGTAATGGGGAAGGGAGTAACCATACCCCAGAAGCAATAAAGGTCAGCAATCTTCTTCCTCAGTACCAAGATGATAATTTTGATAGTTTTATGCATATATTTGAAAGAGTATGCAAACAGTATAATGTTGACCAAGGGCTCTGGGTATGGTTCATGACCCCCTTTCTCCATGGTAAAGCTGTAACTGCTGTTTATACATTGTCTGATACTGATTGCTCAAACCATGATCTTTTTCTTCTTCTTTCGGCTTTTCCCGGTTAGGGGTCACCATAGCAGATCACCTGTCTGTTCATGACTGGCAGTGGAGTTTTACAGTGTCGAGTTGCCAGCAACACATACACACACACACTCCTAGGGCCAATTTAGAGTGTCCAATCCACCTACAGCATGTATTTGGGATGTGGGAGGAAACCAGAGCACCTGGAGGAAACCCATGCGACCACAGGGAGGACATGTAGACTCCGCATAGAAGGCACCCCAGCTGAGGATCGAACCAGAGAACCTCTTGCTGTGAGGGGGCAATGCTAACCAATACATCACCATGGCCACCCATTGCTCAAACCATGATACAGTTAAAAAATGTTTATTTTGAATGTTTTAAGTTAACACCTAAAGCTTACAGAAAAAAATTGTGAGCATAGATGCAAGGCAGCTGAAAGTGTATGTGATTATATTGTTGACCTAAGCACTTATTTTCATAGGTGGGTGAGTGGATCAGGCTACAACCTTTGAAAAGCTGGCAGACCTTTTTGTGAGGGAACAAGCCCTTAGCACTTTGCCTGAGGACATGAGAATCTGGTTGGCAGACAGGGACTGCAACTCTGCAGATGAACTGGGGGAAAAGGGGGATCTATACCTAGCAAGCAGGGTATCACCGCACAGGAAAGGGACATCCAGTGCTGCACATGGATATAAGGAAACCCATTGCGGGCAACCTAAACTGCCCCAACAGAGTCCACCAGTAACAGGGGAAGCCACTAGTTCAGGTACACGGCCAGGATCAGGGGTTAAATGTTTTATGTAACCAGTGGGACTATGCAACATATAGATGTCCACAGAGACAAGGTAGGGAAAAAAAGGTTGGGGAGCTAGCAAGTGGGAATAACAGAATGCCAGTGTTAAGTTGTCTGGAGACAACAGGGGTACCAAACTACCAGCAGAGTTTCTATCCAAGCTTGGTGGATTTAAAACAGACCACTACCAAGAGAGACACAGCCTATGATATAACCATTGTGAAGCCTGCAGTGGGTAAAGAGGAGCAGTACTTGCTTGGGCAGTTTACTCCAGTCAGAGCTTTAGGAGGGATCCCATTTCAAATGCCTTTGGCCAGGGTTCATCTTGACTGGGAGGGTGGAAAAGGAAGCAAGCAAGTAGGATGTGTGTGTATGTTGAGGATAGCCCTGCAGATGTCTTGATAGGGAATGATTTTGAGAATGCAGTACCTGGTGTGCATTCAGTGACACACAGTCAGGCTTAGAGACAGCCCTGTGGGTCAGGTAGCCTGGGGAGACCCAGACAGACCAGTCAATGAAGCCAGGATCGGTGATGTGGCTTCTTCAGGGAGGGAGCTACCTTGTAGCAGTGAGACTGAAGGTGAGCCACAGCTGCTGGTGGGTAATGATGTTCCCATGGACAAACAGACTACAAGGGCAGATGTGAGTAGTAGTACTCAGGCTGACAGTGAAGTACAGCTATCTGAGGATACTAGACTTTCTGTGGAAGTGGAGTTGGGAAGAGTTACAAAGAGAGAGTTGAGAAAGGCTCAGCTGTCAGACCCTATGCCAAGAGGATTGAGGGAGGCACCTAGGGAGGCACCTGATTCTCAAGGAAAAGAGGAATCTGTATACTGGAACAAACGGTTACTGTATAGAGAGTGGACCCCTGAGGGAGGACTAGAAGGTGAGGTAAAACAGCAGTTGGAGTTGCCCAGAGCCTAGCACCTGGCACTTCTAATCATAGCCCATGGCATTCCTTTTGCAGGTCATATGGGCATAAGGTGTACCAAGAGATGTATTAGTCAGAACTTTTATTGGCCTGGGATTGCCAGGGATGTAACAGGGTACTGCAGGACCTGTGAGCAGTGCCAAAAAGTAGGCAAGGTAGGAGACAAGGTCAAAGCTCCTTTGATGCCTTCACCTGTGATTGAGTAGCCATTTCAGAGGATAGCTATGAATATTGTGGGGCCTCTGAGTACCCCAAGTTCCACAGGGAAGAAGTATATCCTAGTGGTAGTAGATTATGCTTCTAGATACCCTGTGGCGGTGGCTCTGTCCTCCATCGAGGCAGAAAAGGTGGCAAATGCTTTGCTAGATATTTTCAGCAGGGTAGGTTTTCCAAGAGAAATACTGACTGACAGAGGTGCCAATTTCATAGGTTCATAGGTGTGTACTAGGCTAATGACTGTGAAGCCTTTACAAGCCTAGCCCATAGGATTACCCTGGCATCGTTCCACCCAACCTTAGTTCCCATTGCCTCTATCAAATAGAGCCACTGGAGTGATCCCAGGGATGAATTTTCTATTTCCCATCCACTCATCAAGAGGGCCAGTGAGGCACTCCACTTGACATTATGGGAAGTCTATTCCATAGCATGGGCAGTCTGTGTGTTATGAACCTGTCCCTCCAACTTGTTTTGTTGTTTGTGGTAATGAGGTTGAGGTCTCTGGAGTGTGTAGTGTGGAGGGATTGGGATTTCTTTAGATGTAGCATTTCTAACAGAGCTGAGTCAGACATGGCTTTGTAAGTCAAGCAGAGATCGCCTCTAAGTAGGCAATACGAGGCAGAGAATAGTTGGAGTTTTTTGAGTCTGTCCATATAGGACAAGTGTTTAAGGCCTAAGATCTATTTGTGAGGTATTTTTGCCACCTCTCCAGTTGTTGTAGGTGTCTAGTGAGGTACATGCCAAATTAGGCATTGTACTCGATGATTGGCCTAATGAGGGAAGAGTAGAGGGAGACAATGACCTCTTTCTTCCTGGATGCAAAACCCTTAGTAATGACATGTGCCACATAGAAGGACTTTCTGACCACAGTGGCAATATGGTGGTCAAAAGAGAGGTTGCTTTGTTCCCAGATATCTTATGATACCTTCTGTGTTTAGTGGACTACCATTGATGTGGTAATGCATGGGAAGCGGGTTTTTCCCAAAGGGGATGATGACACATTTTTTGGCATTAAGCTTAAGCCCATGGTTCTGACACCAGTCATTTGTCTCAGTGAGGCCTTTCTGTAGGATGTCAACATCACATGGGGAGTTAATTATGGCTCCCAACTTGCAATCATCTGTGAACTTTGTCAGCCAGAGTCCCTTCGTGTTGGCCTGGACTTCAGAGAAGTAGATACCAAACAGGAGAGGACCCAGGACCAAACTCTGTGGGATTCGACTCATGACTGGTCGACAGTCTGACTTGGAGTCAGCTACTTTCACTCTGTGGGTTCTATCTGTGAGCCAATTTGCAACCCACCTAGTGATATTGGGGTTGATGCCTAGCTTGGTGAGTTTTTCTATGATTCCTGAGTGGGGAATGATACCAAAGGCCTTGGTCAGATCAAGGTAGGCTGTATGAACCACCTTGCCTTTATCCACAGCTCTGGTGACTGACTCAAAGAAGTCAACCAGGTTGAGCAAGCATGATCTACCCTTTCACAAAACCAAACTGTGTGGGATCTAGAATTTGGAGGTTCCCTATATCTTTGTTTTTTAGGTCCATGATGATGCGTTCCATAGCTTTGCATATCAGGCTTGTCAGCTTAATAGGGCGATAGTTCACAGGGTCTGTATTCGCTTCTCCTTTGTGGAGAGGGATGACTGTAGCAGTGCGTCATTTGGTAGGGACAAAGGCTGAGGTGAGGCTGTGACTGAACAGGGCACACAGGTGATGTGCTAGTTTACTCTGTAGTTCATGTAGAATATATCCAGGGATATTGTCAGGTCCCAAAGAAGCTGTATTCTTGGCCTTGGGCAGTGCTGTTTTAACCTGTGCAGCAGTAATACTGGGTGCCTGGCAATCTACTGATATTGTGATTTGTCCTTTGGTGGGGGAGAGAGGGGTAAAATTGGCACTGAATCTGCCGGCCAGTATATTGGCAATGTCTGTTGGCTCGGTATAGGATGTGCCATTGTACAACAGCTCCGAGTAAATCTAGGTATTGCCGTGGTGATTCTTCACATAACTATAGAATGCCTTGTGGTTGTCTTTACTATCTGCTACAATTCTGTTTTCATAGCTAGCTTTAGAGGATTTGATGAGGAATCTCAACTTTTTGTTGAGGCTGATAAGGGAGTTTTTCCAGTATTGGGACTTCACTTTATTCCACATCAGTTTCCTCCTTCTGTTGTAGAGTTTGTTTATGCCAGTGGACCACCAGACTGGCTTCCTTTTTTTGGTGGAGAGCGTCTTGGTTCTACTGGATATGGTGAGATCCATGCATTTGTGTACATGTTCATACAGGGCATTAGTGTAAGATTCAGTGGTCATGCAGCTGTTCTCCAATTGCATGGGTGCTGTGAAGTTAGCCGCCTCTGTTTTTAGGAGCCCAAAGTTAGCTTTGAAGAAGTTTTTCTTGGTGGTTACATTTGTGGGGGGGGGGTAGAAGGGATGTGGATTTCCAAGGTGATTAGTTTCTGGTAGGATCTAACCAGGGAGGAGTTGACTACTGGTACAGAGCAATGGTCGCCCATGTTAGTAATGACCAGGTCAAGGATGTTGCTACCACTAGTGGTACATGAGTAGTTTTCCCAGTTAATGGAGGGGTAGTTGAAGTCGCCCAGTATGAGAGTGTTAGGCTGGACCCTAATATTCTCCTGCATGCTTAGGAAAGTGGAGTGTGAGTCTTGGGTCATGGTTGGGGACCTATATCAGGCTACGACCTGAATCGCTGTCTTACCTAGTGTTAGCTGCACCTGAAGTATCTCTGATCCATCAGGTTGGACTACCAGTCTGTGTGCGCATCCTTTATGAATATGGAAACACTACCGCTTTTGGAGCTTCGGTCCAAGTTCTGTGGCTAAAAGGTATGGAATGAGTTATAGCCTGGTAGTGCAGGGGTGCTATATGTTGCCTTGAACTAGGTCTCTGTTACAGCACAAATGTCGATGTTCTCCATTTTAGGGAGTGCTTTGAGCGAGTGCATTTTGAGATTTAGACTTCTAGCGTTGTGTAACATGACCCTCAGATTGCATTTGTTTGTAGCTGTTATGTTGGTAATTTGGTCTTTGGAACACTGCCTAAAAGAGGCACTATAGGGGTGGCAAGAGCTTTAGCCAGTATCCAGAAGCCCAGGGGTGACAGATGCAGGCCATCTCTGGCAAGCATCTAAGTCTGTCAATCATGTCATCTCAGGCAGACAGATACTGGATCCCCTTAGAATGACACCAGAAACTCAGCCAATTGTTGAAATCAATAATTTTCTGCTTGTACTGTGGTATCATTCTGAGTGATGGTAGGAGGCTGCTCAGGGCTAGGGTCATACCCATCTAGGCTACATAATCCGAGAGCTCCTCCATGTCTCTTTTCATGTAGTCCAGGGAGGTACGCCTAAGGTCATTCACACCCACATGTACAATGACAGAGTCATATGTGTACCTGTTGTTGAGGGACCTGAGTGCATGCGTTATGTGGTGGATCCTGGCACCTGACAGGCAGCTGACTGTTACTTTCTCCTTATTCAACCTAGTGAGTGGAACATCAGAGTGCTTCACTATTGAGTCACCTATGACTAGTGTGTTGGGCATGCTGTTTTGCCTTGGGGCTTTGGTTGAGTGGCACACTGTTTAGAAGAGTTAAGTGTCTCATGTCAGACCTGCTGGCTTCTCTGTGGGAGCACTGTGGGGTGAAGCACCTAAAGACCACCCACTACCACCCCAGATTAGTGGTCTTGTGGAGAGCTTAAACTCTAAACTAAAGACCATGCTACGGGCATTTGCAGACCAGTTTCAGAGAGTTGGACAAGTATTTTCCCCATCTGCTGATTGCTTACAAAGAGGAACCCCAGGAATCCACAGGTTTTTCACCCTTTGAGATGCTGTATAGGCACAGGGTGAGGAGACCTCTAGATTTAATTTGTGATGAGTGGGAGAGTGAATGTGATTCCCACAAGGAGTCTGTTGTGGCATATGTCCTAAACCTTAGGACAAGGCTCAGAGAGCTCAAGATCTTGGCCCAGAAGAAGCTGGCAGGAGCCCAACAGCAAAAAAAGGTCTGATATGACAGAGTGCTTGAGCCAGAGAGTATGCTGTAGGACAGCAGGTGGTGCTCCTTCCTGATAGACACAATAAGCTCCAGGCAGTTTGGGTGGGATCTTTCAAGGTGGTAAGGAAGGTCAGTGATGTTAACTACATGGTAGAACTGCTAGTTAGGAGGCAGGGGCACAAACTGTACCATGTTAACATGTTGAAGACTTACTGTGATAAAGAGGTCCTTGTGCTGAGTATTTGCAATGGGTGGCAGGAGGAGTCTGAGGGGTGATCTGGTTACTGATCTCAGTGAGGCTCGGACTAACACCTCAGTGGAAGGGGTAGCAATGTTCCAGCAGCTATCCCCTACCCAGCTTTGAGAAATCTGAGCAGTGTTACAGGAGTTTGGGGAAATGTTCACTGGGAAGCCAGGGTGCATCTACCTGGTGCAGCATTATGTGGATACAGGGCCCAAAGACCTATAAAGCAGGCCCTTTACAGGGTACCTGAGCGAGCCAGACAGACTCTAAGGGAGGAGATAAAGGAGATGTTGGAACTGGGAGTAATCCAGTAGTCCAGCAGTTCCTGGGCCTCCCCAGTGGTGCTGGTACCAAAGAAGGATGGCAGCACCAGGTTCTGTGTGGATTACAGGAAATTAAATAGTCACACAGAGTCAGATGCTTACCCCATGCCTAGGACAGATGAAGACTTAGAGCAGCTGTGTGGGACTAAGTATCTGACCAGTACTGATCTGACAAAGGGCCACTGGCAGATGCTCTTGACTCCCAATGCTAGAGAAAAAGGTCAGCCTTTGTGACTCCTTCAGCTTGTATGAGTTCACGAAGAAGCCTTTTGGGATGAAAAATGCCCAATGGCTTCCAGAGGTTGGTATATCATAACCTAGCAGAAGCAGGAGATTATACCCTTGCTTACCTCAATAATATTGCCATCTACAACCATTCCTGGTAAGAGCATGTTCAGCATGTCAGGGAGGTGCTGGGCAGACTGCAAAAGGCAGGGTTGATCATTAAGCCCAGTAAGTGTTAGGTGGGTATGGCAGAGGTCGCCTACCTAGGACATTGAGTCGGGAGTGGTAAGATTGGGCCAGAGTCTGTCAAAGTGGAAGCCATTCAGGCATGGCCTGTCCCTCTTACCATAAAGCAGGTGAGGGCATTCTTAGGGAAAGTGGCGTACTATAGAAAGTTTGTCCCCAATTATAGTATCATAGCTGCTTCCCTCACAGGCCTGACAAGGAAAACAAGCCAAATAAGGTAGTGTGGACCCCAGCATGTGAACAGGCATTCCAAAAGCTTAAAGGAGCTTTGGGAGGACCCCCTTTGTTAGCCACTCCAGTTTACAGCAAATAATTTGTTGTGCAGGTGACTGCTTCAATCCATGGGGTGGGGGCTGTACTTAGCCAGGTTTCCTCACAGGGAGAAGAGTACTTAGTGGTATATCTCAGCTGTAGACTCCAACCCAGGAAGGAATGTTATGCAGCTGTAGAAAAGCAATGTCTAGCCATAGTATGGGCACTGCAGAAATGTCAACCTTGTCAGTATGGAAAGAAATTCACTGTAGTTACAGACCACAATCCCATAACATGACTATATAGAGCCAGCCAGCAAACTGCCAAGTTATTAAGGTGGAGCTTAGGATTGCAGGCATATGACATGACATTACAACACCATAGTGGGGTCAGCAATGCCAACACAGGTGAGCTCTCAGGACAGGCAATGAGGTAACATATTCCAAGACTGGTTTATTTTTCTCAAGCCATGTTTATCAAGGGTCACTTGAAAAACTAGCTTGAGTTTTTTTTTTTTTTTTTGGGAGGGGGTGATATGGACAAGTGCCAGCATAGCCATCTGGAGTTTTGTAAAGAATGATATATCCTTTGAATATCATATAACTCCTCAATACAAAACAAGACACCACAAACTGGATAGATGACCAAACAGCCCAAGGTGCCAAAAGTGCAGGAAGCATCCAAAAATAATCCAATAAGTTTTCGAAAATCACTTTATTCCAAACAAACATAAGTGCTTTTGTTCAGTCAGTGTGAACTTCTTCAGATAATAAAACTGCTTCTTTGTAACATTTAAATAGTAAATTCAATTAAATTAATTAAAGCTTTTACCTTATTAAGGTTGTTAAAAAATGTATTAACCCCTACAATACCCACATTGCTTATTGAAGCTGGTTACTATACAAAAAAGCACACAATGCAATACGATTCTTATTTTCTGAATATTTTCCATTATACCATGACCCCCCCAAAACGTGCACACTGATTGGCCAGCGTGCACATTGTAAATCGAGTTATACTAATGGAAAAAGGTCCGGTCTCCTGTTAAAAAGAAAAATCAATCTAAGTTCCCTTTAAACATGTTGGGAAATCCCGAGGGGGGAGGAAGCATAGGAGCAGATACAAATACAGACTCTATGACGGGGTTAGTTCAGGCATTGCTGAACAAATAGTTCAACCTTATGACAATGTTCTAAATTTGTCTGATCATATACTGACTAAGGAACAACATGGTGTTCTTAATAAAGGATTGGGTTTTGTCCCAAGTTTCTTCTCAGATCATTATTCTGTATCGGTTGATGTTATTGAATTTTGCAGGAAGTTGAATTTAAAAATTTTTTTTCAGGATCAGAGTAATCAGGTTACTCAAAGATCTACTGATTTTACATTTAAAAAATCAACATTCCAGCCTCCAATGAATAAAAATGTTGGGATTTTCCAACAAGCTGTTTTGAGGGACCTACATTTTCCCAACTTTAATATTAATATAGCTCAGGACAATATCACACCTTCAGAGAGGGAAGCTTTGATTGAATTGAGACAAAATCACAACATTGTTATCATTCAGGCGGATAAGGGGGGTGCGGTGGTTGTCCTAAATAATGACTATTATGTACAGGAAGGATTAAGACAGTTGTCTGATGCCCAATGCTATAAGCATATGAGGATAGATCCCACACCCCAGTTTAAACAGGAGATTGACCTATTTATTCAACAAGCAGTACAAGAAGGTATTATTTCATCTAAAACTGCCAGTCACCTCCAAGTTGATGATCCACAAAAGCAGATTCTTTATCTGTTACCCAAAATTCACAAGTCTATCAGTGCTCCTCCTGGGAGACCTATTGTGTCCGGTCATGGATCCCTCACGGAACCTATATCGGTTTTTCTAACATCATATTTGAAGCCACTATTGCCTATGGTCAGAGCTCGTATACAGGATACCACGGAGTTTCTGAATATTGTGGTTGACACACAATTAGATCCAGATTGGATAATGTGTACTTTAGACGTGAAATCCCTATATACGAGTATCCCTCATTGGGCTGGCCTACAGGCATTAGACTATTGGCTTCAAAGATCTGATCTATACCCACCTGGATTTAACACGCTACTGGTATGTTTGTCAGAGCATGTTTTGAATAAAAATGTTTTTTTCTTCCAGGGTGATTGCTATTGGCAACTGAGAGGTACAGCTATGGGGGCTTCCTTTGCCCCCATATATGCTGACCTCTTCATGGCATACCTGGAGGAATGTCTTATATATGATCCTTTGCATAACATTTACTTAGAGGAGATGGATATTTGGAGACGTTATTTGGATGATTGTTGGATGGTGTGGCATGGATGTTGACTATTTGATGGAATTTGTGGAACATTTGAACAGCAACGTTTGGGGTATTGAATTCTCTATAACATATCATAAGTGTACCATTGACTTTTTGGATGTCACGGTATATCGGAATGAGGACAATACCCTAAGCACTAAAATATATAGGAAGTATCCACAATTTAATACTCTTCTTCATTCTTCTAGTATGCACCCACGCCACACCATCCGCAACATCCCTAAATCACAATATTCATGCTCGTCTTAAACGGATTAATTCATCTCCTCAGGATCATGAAGATGCCATTCAGGATTTAAATTATAGATTCTTGATAGAGGTTATTCTGTGAAGGACATATCCAGTGCCAGGGTGTGGACAGATCAGCAGTCTAGATCAGATCTTTTAAAATATCAGAGTAGGGGTACTGATAAAGATGACACCATTAGATTTATTACCACATTTGGGAAAAATCATCAATTGATTAGAAATGTGTTGAATAACAATTGAATATACTTTTGGCTAATGAACATCTTCGCATATATTGACTGACTAATGTTCTATTTCTTACAGGAGGGGTAAAACCTTGGGCACGTTATTCTCCTATTATAAACATAAGGACAGTGGAGGTGCAACATATAGACAACTTACCCTTTCTGGAGATGAGCTGTTGGGACTTTCCGTGTGGTCATTGCACTTCCTGTTTAAGTATTAATAAAACTAAGGAATTTTCTAGTGCCAATACTAGTAAGATATTTGATATACGTATATTTGCCAATTGTTCAACATGCTGGGTGATTTATTTAGCCATATGTCAGTGTCAAGCTTTTATGTGGGTAAAACCTCAAGGTCCCTCCGAACTAGAATTGTAGAACATCGAGTGATATTCGGACTCACAAAATTAGTAATGCATTATATCAACATACTGTTAAGCATCCATCTGCTAAATTTATATTTTGTGCCATTGATAAAGTACAGGGCAATAGGTCCAACCAGACAGGTTGGCAGAGTGTCCTAAGTATGAAAGAGAAATACTGGATCATTCACTTGGGAGCTCTTTTTCTCCAGGTTTGAATGACCATTTGTAATGTTTCTTCACATATGTATTTTTATATGTATTTTTATATATATATTAACCAAATATATATATATTTGTTAGTCACTGAACACCACATCTGGGCTTTACATTTAAACTGTATTATTTATGCACTGTTTGTGCATTTAAGAATTCCTACTTATTAGTTAGGTTTCATTGTATAGTATGTCTTTAAATCTGATTTTGTAATTAATGGATAACCATTTGGTTATCAGTTGATTAATTGTTCATGTATATATAAGGAGCATGTCTTATGTAACTATTATGGCTGTTATCCTCACTGAAGAAGGTATTACACCGAAACTAGTTTGAGGTTATGGAGAGTGTATGTGTCTTTGACACTATTTTACCTCATTAAAGCATTTGGGAACCTGTTGCTGGCTCTTGTTTGTTCCTGTTCTGCTGTTGGGCCGTGCAAGCTTGAACGTGCGTGGGTTAGTGTGTCACTAATGCTGTATTTACCCACGGTTGGCTTTGTTTGGTCCCTCGGGCTTCGCCCTCGGGACCAAACCATGCCAACCGTGGGTAAATCCAGCATTACCCACACCCAGGCGTGGGTTATTGCTGTAGTAATATATAGTGTTAAAACTCTTTAAACCATTATTATAAAATTCATAAAAAAATTTGTTGTTAGTGTGAAAAAAACTGAATAAGATAAAATATTGTTCAATAAAATGGAAATGTACATACACTAATGTCACTTTTATCCCCTTTTTTTAAAAAGGTATTATTTATTATTTTCCATGCAAACACATAGGCACTTATGTATGAATGTATGTATATATATATATATATATATATATATATATATATATATATATATATATATATATATTATATTTTTTATTATATTTATTTTTTATATATACATATATATAAAACCTCAACCTTTCATCTATCCAAAGCCTTAGTCTAAGCACACAATATATTGACACACATTCATTCAAGCCTGGCCATGCTGAGGCATTAAATTTTAACTGCCATAGAAGCTCTTTCCTTTCCAAATGGAGTCCAAAAGGACCTCCCCTTGATTTAAATTGTACTTGATCAATTGCCATATATTTAAAATTATGTCTTGGAGATTCCATTACATATTTGGCCAGTGTATTAGTGTCTTTCATTTTCCTAATACTGTATTCATGTTCGTATATTCTATCTCTGAGTCTACGTTTGTTTTTTCCGATGTAGAAACAGGGACATTCTTGACAAAAGGCTATGTGCACTATATACTTAGAATCACAATAAAACTTTCCTAATAAATTGCACTTCTTATTTTTAATCGAAAAACTACCTCCTGTCTGTACCTTGCTACAGTAATGACACCTGCCGCACTTGATCATCGATTTTCTTAAGCCTTTATCCTTTCCTTATTCAATGCTTCTAACATATTTTTAAAATTATATCCCTTCCTAAAAACTAGTTGTGGACTATCACTTACCTTTTCTCTAATATTATTGTCATTTAAGAAGATGGACTGATTTTTATTCAAAATCCACCTTACTAAATTGTAATTATTACTAAAGATTGTGATGAATGCCATGGAATAAATATTAACTTTGGTGCTGCTGTTCTGTCTTTGATTTACTGCAGTCATACTAATGTCAATATCATAAGGTAGGATAGAAATAAAAATGCCAGTTTCCCTTTTCCACCTAACCGCTGAAATCAACTCATCCAATAATTCAAAAGGATATGTTCTTTTCGTAAACATAGATTTTAAATTTTCACATTCTATAAGAAAGTCCTCTTCTTTTGTTATCATTATTGCTGCCCTAACTAATTGCCCCTTTACCACTTATCTTTTTTGGTGATTGGGGTAGCAGCTTGAATAGTGTAAGAATGCATTTGAATATGTTGATTTGTGATATATATTGGAAATATATTTCTTATTCAAAAAAATCTTTTTGTAATAAAATATCCAAATATGATATACTTTCCTTACTATAAGTAGAAGTAAATTTCAGAAAGTTAGTTGTCCCATTGATATATTCTAGAAAGCTACTTAGGTCATTCTTTGTGCCCCTCCAGATGATACAAATAGCATCCAGGTATCTAGTGTATAACCTTAATTTACTACTGAATTCACTTTCTAGTACAAACGTATGCTCCCAGTAGGCCATATTACTATTTGCAAAAACTGCGCCACAGGGTGACCCCATTTCTACCCCCTTCTTTTGAACAAAAATCCTCTGTTTAAAAAATATATAATTGTTTTGTGGGACTTTTTGGCAACTCTAAAAACGCAGGAATATAATGATGATGATTTTTTGATAACAATAGATGTAAAAGATTTATATACTGTGATCCCCCAAGACGTGGGGGTACAATGGGTGACTGAATTCTTGCATAATAAGGGAATTGGCCAGGAAAAATTGAATCTATATGAAGCATTATTTGAGTTGGTCTTGAATAACAATTATATATTTTTTGAACAGAGGATTTTTGTTAGAAGCATTGAATAAGGAAAGGAAAAAGGCTTTAAGGAAATCGATGATCAAGTGCTGCAGGTGTCATTACTGTAGCAAGGTACAGACAGGAGATAGTTTTTCGACTAAAAATAAGAAGCATAATTTATTGGGAAAGTTTTATTATGATTCTAAGTATATAGTGTACATAGCCTTTTGTCAAGAATGTCCCTGTTTCTATGTTGGAAAAACAGAACGTAGACTCAGAGGCAGAATATATGAACATGAATACAGTATTAGGAAATGAAAGATACTAATGCACTGGCCAAACATGTAATGGAATCTCCGGGTCATAATTGTAAATATATGACAATTGATCAAGTACAATTGAATTCAATGGGAGATCCTTTTGGACTCCATTTGGAAAGGAAAGAGTTTCTATGGCAGTTAAAACTGAATGCCTCAGCATGGCCAGGCTTGAATGAATATGTTTCAATATTGTGTATGCTTAGACTAAAAGCTTTGGAAAGATGAAAGGATAAAGTTATATACATATGTATATATAGAAAATAAATATAATAAAAATATGTACATATATATATATATATATATATATATATATATATATATATATATATATATATATATATATACATAAATGCATATGTGTATATATGGAAAATAATAAATAATACACATTTAAAAAAAGAGGATAAGGTGACATTAATGTATGTACATTTCCATTTTGTTGAACAATATTTAATCTTATTCAATTTTTTTCACACTAACAAAAATGTTTTTATGAATTTTATAATAATGGTTTAAGGAGTTTTAACACTATATATTACTGGAAAATATTCAGAAAATGAGAATTGTATTGCATTGTGTGCCTTTTTGTATAGTAACCGGCTTCAATAAGCAATGTGGGTATGTAGGGGTTAATACTTTTTTAACAACCTTAATACGGTAATGGTTTTAATTGATTTAATTGAATTTACTATTTAAATGTTACAAAGAAGCAGTTTTATTGTCTGAAGAAGTTCACACTGACTGAACGAAAGGGCTTATGTTTGTTGGAAATAAAGTGATTTTCAAATTATTGGATAATTTTTGGATGCTTCCTGCACTTTTGGCTCCATGGGCTGTTTGGTCATTTATCCTTTGAATATCAAATGATTTATAAAAGATGTTTGTTTTACAAATACATTAGAACTGTATGCCATTTGTATATCAAACTGATTTGTACAGATGTGTATGTTGAAAATGTATTTATGAGGTTTGATTTTGTTGAACTGTATCAACAGTGCACCCTGCTGAAATGAAGAGAAATGTACATGTATTATTGCAACTGAATTAAATGCACCAGCTAGCTTACTTTAAGAAAAATAAGGGAAATGTAAATGAGCTGTTTAAACATTAAAACAGTACCCCATTATGCTCAATAGGTCCAGAAATGCTAAGTCTAGGGAAAAGCCTTTTTGTTCATTAGCTCAGTAAAAAGAGAGGAAGCCCAGGGCACTGCCATAAACATTTAGATGTGTACTGTAGCCGTCTATGCTAAATTCCTGTCTCAGTTTTAAAATGGAATACTGTGAGAGCCTATAATGAGGTGACCAGATGAAATCATTCTGACAGCCCTCTTAGAAATTATATTTTAGATATTACAAAGAGAAATCTCAGAGTACTGAGTATTCTGTTTTGGGGAACTTGATTAGAAAGATCCTCACCCACAACATATTGCCTTGCGGTAGTAAGTAACTTAACTAAGGCCTTGTCATTCTTTTAGATTAGTCAGTAATATAGTGAAGCTTAGTTTAGATATTGTTTTTCTTTATTTGTCTGACTCTGTCTATCAATGTTCTTTTCGATATTTCCTGTGATCTGAACTCTGTGGTTTACTGTAAACATATATTCACTGTTTTCATGTTGTTTTACTATTTATTATTAGTAAATATATTTAAAATGTTATTGTGGCTGGTCCTTATACAAAGTATCTAACCTTTGAGAGTACTTATATTTATTTGGTGACACTGTGTGGGCCACTCCAGAAGACCTAGCCATCTTGCTCAACTACAAACATTTGTATTAGTATTAACATTGCACCATATAATTGGATACCCTTTGTAAGAGCCTTACAGTAACTGACTGGTGGCAGTGAATCTACCTTATAGTCTGGGCAAAGCTGGTAGAGCGGGTAATCTGTGCCAGCCTTTCCCAGGTGTGTATGTTTGTGTGTGTGTGTGTGTGTGTGTGTGTGTGTGTGTGTGTGTGTGTGTGTGTGTGTGTGTGTGTGTGTATGTGTGCGTGTGTGTGTATGTGAAATTTAAATCTTAAAGAGTGTGTGTGTCAGCTACTTGGGGCAGGGACATGAAGCACTGGGTTCACAGAGAAGGTACTGGAGGACTTGGCTTGGATACTCAGCTGAGGACCTAAACCTACAGCTATACCAGTGGGGAGTCTTATTGGAGACCTGGAGGGAGACAGATATAGAAACATCCAGACCCTGAGCCTAGTGTGTTCCCTGTGTGCTCTTAAGGGAAAATGTACTTGATGCAGGGAGGTCTGCATCTGCAAATACTGATTGTATCAATTTGTATTCCAAGTGCATGTCCTCTCCAGTGTCAGTAGTGATGATTCAGGCTTCTTGATTAATGGGCCAGTGTTGGGACGTCACATACTGGTGGGCATCACAGCATGTACAAAACAAACTTGATGGTTGTTTTATAGTATGTTTATAGAAGACAAGAGCTCAATGCTCAATAACATCAGAAAATCCTCTTATGCAACCACATAAAGGAAAATTAATGCAGCGGAGGTAGTACAATGCTTCCCAAAGCCAATTAACTATGGAGTCAGGGTGACATTGTGTGATTAGCTTAAACTAATTAGGGAACTCACTGGCAAAACTCAAAAGGGCACATAATGACTAGGACAGTGCAATAATGTCCAGTGTCGTTCATGCAATGTGCTCTCAGAGAGGACTGTTCACATGCACAGCAACACACCACCACGAGCACAGCTGAAAACACAAATAGAGGCTATGCAGCAAAGTCCTTACTGTTTTTATTCTACAATAAATGGGAAGGAATGAGTCTATGGGTCAGTCAAAAAGGGGGAAGAGCAAGCAACAGAACACATAGAAAGTTATTAGATGAAGAAAAGTGATGGGTGAAGAAGCAAGAGCATATTTTTTTTCTTTTCTTTGTGAGGGGATCCCTATTTTTTATACTTCCAAAAAGAGTAAATGGAAAGTGGGAAAGGGAAGGTATGGACAGGAAAGAGGATATAAGGATAGTGACAGGGTCAGACAAACAAACACAAAAAATAGGCAAAGATCAACATGGATGGTGCTTACACAAAAATGGGGTAGGGAAGACAAAGGAAAGGCACAGACAGACAAAAGGAGGATAACTGCTAAAGGGGAGGACTGGACCACAAACTGGGAAGGGAAGTGACACACAAGGACAGGGAACAGCAAAGGAGATGGGTTGGGTTGATGGCTGACTACTGTGCTGTGAAGTGCCACACCCAACCAAAGGTTATTCACCTCTGTGACCACCACCATGTCTGGGTTCAGCAACTGTCAGCCCACTGGTCAAGACCAGACAGCTGTATGTTCTGCCACTCACATGACAACATGTTCCAGGTTGCCAGTATGGGTGTCCAGCCATCAGGCCACTAAGTCTATCACATACGAGGACTCACCAGCAGTGCCCCTTGATGTAAAGTCTACATCCCCACTGGAGATGGACTACCATGGTACAAAGGGAAACCCTCCTGGTTACCGCATGATGGATGACCTACATCACCCTGCAGCAAGGTTGACCTTGGGACCACTGGAGACCCAGTGGATGCTGCTGAGGTAGGTGCTTGGGGCAGTGGCCACTGCTGAACTACATCCACTGTTGCAAATGACTCTACATAAGATATGAATGTAAATGGAGAGAAATGAAGCAACAAAGGACAAAAAAGAGGGCAGCAATAAAGAGAATGAAACACAAAAGCAAAAGCAGTTATCCCTAAAGAAGGAATACAATGATGTTAACGATGCTGTGGCAAGTGAATCATAACATAAAGATCAGACAAAAAAGGTTGTACAGCAGTATGTGGGTCAAGATGATATGCCATCCAAACACAGTCCTCCCCATGTGCATGGCGTGTGACCAAGATAATATGCCATCTAAACACAGTCCTCCCCATGTGCATGGCATGTGGCCAAGATAATATGCCATATAAACACAGTCCTCCACATGTACATGGCATGTGACCAAGATGATATGCCATCTAAACACAGTCCTCCCCATGTGCATGGCATGTGACCAAGATAATATGCCATCTAAACACAGTCCTCTCCATGTGCATAGCATGTGAACAGTGTATAAGCTGCAAAGAGTTAATGCAAGGGCCAGAAAAGCTGGGCCAAACAACCTCAAAATCTTGGAGTGTCTTATCAATAGGTGGTTACAGTCAGGTGACACACAGCCTACCAGACAGTGCCCTGCATGGCATCATGGGAACCATGCCATTAGATGTACACAGCTCCACAGCTGTCCAAGAATAATACACATAGGACATAGACACCCAGTAGTAATACATCCCTATCAGATTATCGAATTTTCATAACTTCGAAAGTCATATAGTCGGGACTATATCATTGAAGTTTTGAAACTCTGAATGTTTTGAATGGAGATCGCAATACAGCACAGAATGGGAAATGTACCCTTTTCTGCTATGTAGTGCTATCCTGGAGTTGGTATATTTAATTAGCAGGGGGTTGGAGGGTGCAGAGGGGCTTGCCCCCTGCAAAAATAGACTTTTTAGATTTTTTTTAATGTTTGAAGTTCTGAAACTTCAATCATATGGTGTCGGCCATATGAATTGCGAAGTTTTGGAACTTTGATAATCTGACCTAGATTCAGCAATATGTACCATGACACAGGACAGCCACGATAAAACATCAACTGTCAGTCCACAGAAAACCCAGTAGTGAAGGCAATAGACAAATTCTTCTAAAACAAAACAACTTTTATTCAGTGTAAGTGCTTTCGTAATGTAACCATTACTTCATCAGACTCAAAAATAAAATGCCCACAATTTTATATACAAGTCAATAAAGCACTTCCAATCAAATAGCATAAAAATCCCTAAAAAATACTGAGCAACTTGCCATTGTTAATTTGCAGAATAATAAGGACATTGTGATCCATCCTGCTGACAAGGGTGGGCCTGTAGTTATATTAGATGCAGTTTTTTATTCGACAGAAATGAAAAGTATGCTTTCTGACTCAAATGTGTATAAACCTGTTACAATAGATGTCATTCAAAAAATGATTAACAGTGTTCATAGAACCCTCTGTGAAAGTATGTGTTTGGGCCATTTGACTAAAGAAATGTTGAATTATTTCACTGTGAAAAATCCCCTCATACCTTGAATCCACGGCCTTCCCAAAATACATAAAAATCCCCTCAAGCCAAAGTTTAGACCGATAGTTGCAGGTGCAGGGTGGCTCACTGAGCCGATCTCTATATTTCTCGATAAAGAGCTTAGGAAAGTTTTAGATGGGCATCAGGTTGTATTAAGAGACACAGAGCACTTCCTAGTTGATTTGTATGCATTTACATCAGGTCGAGCAGACAATATGTTTGACTTGTTTGTAACTTTAGATGTAGCATCCCATTTCATGTGTATTCCAAATACAGAAATCTTGAGTATACTCAAAAGATAAAGATGATAATCCCAGCGAAACAACAAAATTGCAAACACACCAAAGGTGAATGAACGCCAGGAATACAGGATACTGTGCTGGAAACACTTAATTTATTGACATAAAATAGGTTGAGCGCTTTCTACAGAAGTAAATCTGTCTTCTTCAGAACATCATAGCATGGAATCATGACGCTTATATATCATAATTGAAGTAAAAAGCCCGCCCTAAATTGTAATTAAACAATAAATCAATTATTAAAACAGTGCTATCTTACACATTTCCTACAAATGCAATGTATACATCTTGCTACATAACCACACTGAAAATATAGTTCATATAATTTACGAACCCTACTAATCTAAAAAGCAATAAATATCTAAATCACTATTTTATATATACTAAATAAGCAAAATTACAAATTGTTAAAAACAGTTATATAATGCCATTTGATTATTCTTCTAAAAGTGGAATAAAATGCCTTCTAAAGTGGCTATCCATCAAGATGTGTATAATATATATCAATCATGATACTGGTAGAAATGAAAATATTTGTGAGTTGAATTTATAAAATAAAATATATATATATGTAACATATTACCCAATGCATGTAACACATTATGTGACATATAATATATAATATATAATATAATATATGACATACAATATAATATAGAATGCAAACATTATGTAAATACTGTAATGAATATAACAACATATTGCACAATTTATTGAACTAAACCCTGACTAGTGGTTTTGTAGGAATCATTTCATTAAGGCCTGGGGGGGTGGCTGCATCCAACCTTATCTGCCACCTGATTTCCCAACAACAGCTTTTATGTTACCCCCTCGGGGGTTAGGGAAAACAACATCTAGAATTGCAAACTTAAATAGCTTGCACTGTGGACTATTAATAAGATGTCTTGATAGTGCATTATTAATGTCACACTTCCTTATACAGTATATATGATCATATATCCTGTTTTAAGACAGCGGTCCGGCTTACGCACATAGAAACTCTTGCAGGTTTGACAAACACTTAAATATATAACATGCTTAGATAAACAATTACCATTAGAAAACCAAATCTTACTCTTTAAACAATTGTTCAAAGTGATGTTGGGTGTATCCAAAATATAATTGCAATAATTACATTGGCCACATCTTCTAGTGCCTGTCCTCTTCACATTAATGTTTTTCTGGAATTTGGATTTTAATTCAATTATTCTTTTTAAGTTATTTCCAGTTTTATACACGAGTGTGGCTCATCAGTAATCTTGCTTTTAATGGTCTGGTCACTGGTCATGATATTCCAATTTGTGGTAATAATCTTTTTTACCTCTTTTGAATATTTACCATATTGGATAATACATGACCTTGTGTATGTGTTTGTATTTTGCTCTCAGCCGCTCCTCTGACCCGCTATATTCGAACTAATATCTCCTATGGTGTAGATTTGGATATACCCACCCCCAAAAGTGGCTTATATTTTAATCCCCATTCATTCTTGACATATCCTGTAATGTCTTTCACCATATTGGGTGGATATCCCTTGTCCAAGAACAATCGGCCAATATATTCCAATTCTTGGTCCACTATATGTCTCTCAGTAGTCATGCAGCACGAATGCACTGCCCCTTGATAATGCCCCTCTTGGTGTTATATGTATGTGCACTACTATAGTGCAAGTAGCCATTACTAAAAGTATCTTTTCTGTGGATTTTGGAGTGAAATTCATTGTCCTTGCTGTAGATCTGGACATCCAAGTAATTTATACTATGCCTATCATATTGATGGGTGAATTTGAGGTAATCCGTAGTATTGTTGATGTAACTAATGAATTCATACAATACTTCAACTTCACCTTCCCAAAGTATAAAGATATCGTCCAAATAACGGACATATCTTTTAATAAAGGACATCCAATTTGAATTTAAAATGAATTCCATCCCAGTCCAACAGTACCATATTGGCATAAATAGGAGCACAGGCAGTGCCCATGGCTATGTCTATAATACTCCCCGTCATAATAGATGTAATTATGGTCTAGAACAATGTCCATAAATTCTGTGAGGAGGGAGATGTCATCCTGGCCTAGTCTACTCACCCCATGATACTACTAATAAATCTAGATATTCCGTCATCCTTAGGAATACAGGAAAATAAATCCTGTACATCTATTGTCACATAAATTAATCTGGGGACCATAGTTCCTTTTAAACAGGCCCAAAACTCCCAGGAGTCTTTCATAATATGTTCAACTATATCATAAATATGTTTGAGTTTATAGGATGACTTGTCCAAAGGTAAAGGCTTTACTGGCACTGCCAGATATGATAGGACGAAGGGTGGATCATATATATCCTTGTGGACCTTAGGAATGCCCGTAATAGTCGCCAGAATGGGAAATTCAACTTTAAGAAATCTGTATAGATCTTCATTTATTCTATTTTCCACTATGAATTCTTCTAAGTATGAATCAATTCGACTGTGGGCTATGTTGTCCTCATTGATAGTAGGGGTAGTAAACTGTGTGGAAGTATTTAGAAGATTGGAAATTTTACTTTTATATTGTTCCTGTTCATAGTGTACTAGTCCCCCACCCTTGTCCGCAGTAAGAATTATTATTGTCACACAGTGCTTGAATAGCATCCATCATGTCATTACCAAATTGTTGCCCTTTGTATTTGTACTTACATTTGTTATATAAGGAATATACCTCAGTATTTACTACATTTTCAAAAGATGTCAGTGTGTTACACATGGGTGGAGTGAAAGTACTCTTTTTCTTGAGTCCCTCAATCTGATTTGAACTAATACTGTTCTGATTTTTAAAAAAATTTTAATTCAACTAGGGTATCAGTTATATCAAACTTGGTGTCAGGTATAAAATTCATACCCCTTGAGAAAAATTGAAAAAAAGTGTAGTTGTAAATCTTGATTTCTCCACAGGAATGTAGAATACTATTTTCCTTAGCATCTGAGTTAATACTTCCCTCTATAATACTATTAGGAACGACATCAAAATATCTGGGGTTAGAATTGTGAAGATTCACTAATGGTTGTATCTCCGGTTCCTCCAAGAGTTCTTTCCTCTCCCCTTCGGTTCCACCGTTCTCCATTTGTCCCTCCCATTGTCTAAAAAACAGTCATCTTCCCAGTTATATTGATTAGGATGTCCTTCATCCTGTACAACTTCACTAACATAAGCAGCAGAGCGATTTGTGTATCTATTTTTTGTAATAAATTTACCATCATGCCCATTTTTCCATCTATAAGCTGTCCCCTTCTCATATTGTACTATATCCCTTTGTAGTTTCTTATACTTCCTTTCATAGGTCTTTTGATACATATTTTCCGCATATTCATATTGTTTAAAATGAAGTTTGTCCCACTGTGTAAACATTAAATCATCCTTAATCTGTTTATCCAATCTGTCTATCTCATTTTTTGAATCATTACATTCCACAATAAATCTGATAAACTTCCTACCAAACTCATCAAACATATCGTTGCAAATCTTGATATTCTGTGCATTCATTTCAATCCCCAGTGGTTCCTTAAAGAACCGCAGCCCCATGGGTACAATCCCACTTTCCAAACATTTGTGCAAATATAAATTTTCAACCTGAAGGTTTTAACCTTTGTTAATTGTTAAAAATTAGCTTTTTCAAGGATGGGTGATTCCCTCCTTCACCAAAAATTTGAAACCGCTTGTGGAATGTCCTTGAAATCAAGCGCATATCCATAAATTTATCTAAACAATAATCATGTCTTTTCAAACGATCCACTTGAGTAGATGCAGCAACTTCAACAGTACCTTTCTTAGGTGCCTGAATGGCCTTTGTCCTCCCCACCATAAGTTTAGGTTTGGCACCTGATATAAGACAACGGTGCGTCTTCTGTTTGTCATTACATTGAGTGTGTCGTATATGAGAAAGAAAAAGCCACGGCTGCCCCTTCACATACATCCTTCCTCGGTGTTCGGAATATCACCAGCGGGTTAGGTTGAAACTGTTTATTTGGAGCAGTACTAGCCGCCAGTAGTTCAACAAGTCTAGTAAAAGAATGGTCATCTCAGAATGAATTTTATCTATCTCGGATTGGAAACATTAAGCATCTCCTGCATGGAATCCATCGAAACAACGAGATGATAATCCCAGCAACAACAAAATTGCAAACACACCAAAGGTGAATGAACGCCAGGAATACAGGATACTGTGCTGGAAACACTTAATTTATTGACATAAAATAGGTTGAGCGCTTTTACAGAAGTAAATCTGTCTTCTTCAGAACATCATAGCATGGAATCATGACGCTTATATATCATAATTGAAGTAAAAAGCCCTAAATTGTAATTAAACAATAAATCAATTATTAAAACAGTGCTATCTTACACATTTCCTACAAATGCAATGTATACATCTTGCTACATAACCACACTGAAAATATAGTTCATATAATTTACGAACCCTACTAATCTAAAAAGCAATAAATATCTAAATCACTATTTTATATATACTAAATAAGCAAAATTACAAATTATTAAAAACAGTTATATAATGCCATTTGATTATTCTTCTAAAAGTGGAATAAAATGCCTTCTAAAGTGGCTATCAATCAAGATGTGTATAATATATATCAATCATGATACTGGTAGAAAAGAAAATATTTGTGAGTATACTCAAAAGATGTCTACTTAGGCAAGGATCTTATGATGACCATAGAGTAGATTTTATATCTGTGCTCCTGGAATTGTATGAGAACACAATGTATTTATCTTTGATGAGAAATATTATTGGCAAACAGCTGGAGGGGCAATGGGTAACAGCTGCGCCAACTCATATGCAAATCTCGAAATGATGGAGTGGGATATGGATGTCATACAAGTAGGGGGTGACTCCAGTGTTAGATTTTATAGAAGGTTTCTAGATGACCTTTTCATAGCATGGAAGGATGAACATGAGCAACTTGTGCGCTATGTTGATTATTTAAATAACAGCAGTCAATTTTGAAAGTTTACATGTCAGAGCTCTGCATCTAGGATTACTTTTTTGGATGTAGCAGTATTTCAAGATGGAATAGATTTACATACTTGGATACACAGGAAGGACTGTTATCACCCTTCATTTTTGGAAAGACACAGTATGCACCCACCATATATGTTTAAGTGCATAGTGGAAGGACAAGCACTAAGGCTATCGAGATTGTTATCTTTAGAGACTGATTTTGAAAAGGCAATGGGGTGCTTGAATGAAGCCTTTGCCAACAGAGGCTATTCAAGAAAAGAAATTAACCATGCTTATTTAAAAGTAAGACATGAAATAGAAGGAAGCGGGAAGCCCTATTTTTCCAAAGGGAATAAGGTTTTGAGACAGAAAGCAGACGAGAGTTTAGTAGTTGCTATGATTTTTACATTACACTCATGACATAAATTTGGTTAAACAAATAATAAACAGGAATTGGCACGTCCTTCTTGTAGATGATGAGACTAATGGAATTGTAAGTAATAAACCTAAATTCCTTTTTAAGAACAGGTTGAACCTCAAGCAACAGTTGTGTTATCCTAGGAATGTAAGATCTTCCATTACTATGAATACTGGAACACAAAGCTGTGGAGACTGCACCTTCTGTTCTTCCATTGATGAATCTAAATATTTTAGGCATCCTGATACTATGCATCTTTGGCAGATTAAATGTAGTGCTGATTGCAACACTAAGAACGTAGTATATATTGCCCATTGTGAATATTGTTTTAAATTCTACATGGGAAAAACTAACCATCAACTTAGGGAAAGAATTAGAGATCACATGTATTGCGTAAGGAAGGGCCATGGCTATAGAGCTATAGCTAAGCATTTATTGCAGGAGGGTGATAGGCACAAGTTTTTATTCCAAGTTCTTCAGGTTGAACTGGACAGTGTTAGGATGGGTGACATGGTAAATAATACTGAATCCACTGAATTGAAATGGATTCTATGTTTAGGGGCATATCGGGGATCAGGGTTAAATGAGATGGTCCCTCTTAAGCCAGTATTAAAAGCTAAAAAGCTTAAGCAATGATTTTTTAGCACCTGCCCTTGATGTATGTATTTTAGAAATGTTTTTAAAAAAAACTTTTATAGATGGTTTTGGATGATGGTCAATACATATGTTTATATGCATTGTGCTAACGACAATATGCAGTTATGTGAATGCTCTTGGGAAACTGTCACTTTAACTTAATTAGTTAGTATTTTGGTGGGATTTTTATGCTATTTGATTGGAAGTGCTTTATTGACTTGTATATAAAATTGTAGGTATTTTATGCAGTTTTTTGTGTCTGAAAAAGTAATGGTTGCATTACGAAAGTGCTTACACTGAATAAAAGTTGTTTTGTTTTAGAAGAATTCATCTGTTGCCTAAACTACTGGGTTTTCTGTGGATTTACTTGGACTACTTACTACACTTTGGTTTGTGGGATTTTTGGATTATCAACTATCATTCTGTGAGATGCATACTACTGGTATGCCAGGTGTAAGTGAAATGGGCAGTGGAGTTAGAATAGACAGTAGAAGAGTAACAAAGGGCAGAAAAGAAAACAATCAGGTAGGCCAAAGACGATGACACGCTGTATAGTGATGGAAAGCCCATTGTTAGCCCAGTCACCTTCACAATCTACCATGTGAATCCCTGGTGGTAGGAGGGAAGTAGAACAGGTCAATGTACATTTATAAGGCATGTGACAAATAATGCAAAGTACAGCTGCATGCAATGGTTAAAACAATTAGCAGCAATGCAAACATGGGCAATGAAGCAGGTGTCTAACAAATATGCCATTATAACATCAGTGCCTCGTACATACCCTGATACCTGGATAGCCTCACTTAGCACTTCCAGTAAGTCAGCCTAGTGTCCTCTATTTCACTAAGTGCTTAAAAAGATAAAATAAAAAGATGTTTGGTTATGACCCACAAGTCCTGCATAGCTGAACAAGATTCCCTGTCTTTAACCTCTTCTTTTCATTGGCTAAAAAGGTCCCAGTGGCACCTCTTAAGTCACTGTATCAATATGGACACTGCTAACTAGAATGGGTGATGCACATGACATCACTCATTGCCTTGGCAAGGCAATGCCAGTCATCCACTCTATACTGAGGGCCCTCATAACAGTCCCCTGGCCAGGGCTCCCAGTGGTCCCTGTGCTACAGATACACAAAGGTTTTGGTTTCTTTCCTGCAACACCCTGAGGCCCTTCCACACTCAGTGACTTCAGAAGCCATGACCAGTTTATGGGTTGCCATCAAGAGGAAAATACTAGCAGATTCCCATTGATGCATGTTGTAGTGTCATGTGATGTGCACTGCTGGGCATTAGGGCAGTACAATGGTGCCCAGTGCCACCATATTGTCACACATTACCAACCATTATGCCATGGTGGCAAGAGAGGGCATGGAAAAACCTGGCCTAAAGGTAGGAGCCACATATAATCCAGGCTGGTGTCTGTGGTTGTGGGACAGTGCTTCTGGGGTCATGAAGCTGATAAAGAATTTCATGACCCTGTAGAGGTCACAGACCTGACTGCATATACAGAGTGCATGAAAAAGTCTTCAGTGAGTGTACACAGGCAGGTATGGGCCTCACTGCATAGTCCAGGGCTGGTATGCACTGCAGTAAATGTGCATTTCAGAGACATTTACCCTAAAGCCTTAGTAGTAAGACTACCAGGTTACGAGCCTCAAAACTGCATTATTAACCAGCCACAATTATTGCAGTGCTCATTACACTAACTAACCAAGCAGAGATAGAAAGAGAAATACAGTCTCTTAGTCTACAGAGGAAATGACCGGTACACAGCTAATGTTGCTAGAGTACACAAGGCAGATGCAAGTGGGGAGAATGACTGGAAAATGATAGCACTATAGCTATCTGCTGATGAGAGGCTTAAATGGAGGTCTGTGATGGAGCTCTGCAATAAATAACAGTAGTCCTCTAGAGATTATAGGAGTGTGTTGTACATTTTATATGTGATGGGGAAGGATTACACTGACCATAGGCAAGTGAAGAGATTGACTGGATAACTGTAAGATTTTTCTGGGGGGGGGGGGCACAGGAAGGGTTTCAGTGATGGATGACTGAGGACAGGGCTCAGGCGCACAATTCTCTGCTCACCTCATTACTACACTGTTTTACTCAAATGTCTTCCACTGAAAGCCACAGTGTGGAACTGAGCTGTAACTGATACACCTCTGTCATTTATATTAATCTATTATGCTTCTAAAATATTCATGGCAAAACATTTACCACTATCCTATTTTATTCTTTCTGACTACAGACAGAACTTCAACACACTGTTGCCAGTTGTTTATGCTCAGTTTCAGACCTGCCTTTTAAACAGATCTCACACATCACACACAGTTAAGCATTACTGAAGAAAGGCAGAGCATGATTTTCCTGCTGATAAGCTATATTTATATTTAAAAAGTCAGAATTTCCCAGTAAACAAATGCAAATAAATAAATAAAAAGGAAATATGTTGCCAAATCATTTTACACTCAAAGCATATACTTCAGCCTAATTTTAATTACAGTATGTCTTATTTACAGTATATTAATTCCTCACCAGATGGAAGTTATGCTTCAAATTTCCAGTACCTTTTAAAATTTTATCTGGCAACCACACTGGAACTGAGAGCCCTGAGGCAGAAATCTTGTCAGATAATTATCCAAGAAAAGAATAAGTATAACTGTAGCAATTTTGTGCTATAAAATCTAAATGAAAAATTGCTGTTGAAATGGCATGGGAAACAAATGAAAAAAAACCAGCAATGAAACTCAGTAGCACTCTAGCAGCAGCCAGATTTTCTAATATCTATGGAGACTTCGGATCATAACGCAACAAGAAAGGAAAGGAAAAAGAAACTCCCACATCACCTTTATAAAAAGAGAAATTGTATAACTTACAGAAATATAGTCAATAGGTCTAGTGAAATTAAGTCTTGCCCACATTAATTACTAAGACTCTTTATTTTTTCCATTATGAAGCCAGGGTAGAGTTACTGCTCTTTTTTCTACAGAGTAAAATAAGATTGTAATATTTGGTACGTATACCAGTAATCATTTTTTTTTTTTAAATGGCTCTATTCCAGGGTTGCCTGCACTTCAGGCCTGGTACTCTCTGTAATTTATCATTGGTCATTCATTTTGTGTTGGTGGACTTCAGAGTCAAACAGTTGCTTGGAGGTACTGTAAGCAGTTTGTTCTAATTGTCAGACCATGAGGATGACTTTCATGTTTAATCAGCTGCAGCTGTTGGAAATGGAGCTCTGTGGCTCAGGGACTGCTTCTACAGT
Organism: Protopterus annectens; assembly: GCF_019279795.1. Lineage (NCBI taxonomy): Eukaryota > Metazoa > Chordata > Ceratodontiformes > Protopteridae > Protopterus > Protopterus annectens. The sequence continues at coordinate 625,034,916 of NC_056725.1, read as the reverse complement.
ACTACAGCTGCACTTTGAGTGACCCCAACACCAACTTATATGCACGCCCAGCTGGATTCCATGACAAGTACATAATAGTGCACAGATTATTTCTGGAAGTGTAGTCTGTCAATCTAGCCAGGTCCTAGTGTACAGCAGCCTGGAAAAAGAGAGTACTGGGAACTTCCCAGAAGGATGGATGCTTCTGTTTGTTTGCCTTTTTGCACCACCCCAGGAACCACAAACATGAGAAGTAAAAGGAACCACAAAACAAATTGTATATTCCTGTTTGTGACAGCTATTAAATTATGAGCTGACTCCATCCTCTGCCACCATGCAATAACGGGAAAAAAGTTCAGCAAATGTAGTCCTCTGTTTAGCAGAGCCAGCATAAGAGAAATAGACAGTCAGCTCTGATCTGTGATATACAATGCCTGAATGGTGTTGTCATCAAATCAAATTTAAAATAGCTGTATGAAATCTCATTCTAATGAGAAGAAGAGCTGCAATGCAGGCATATATCTTTAGCGGTGCTATGACCCAGTTATATACCACTGCAGGGGGGTTAAACTGCCAGTTAATTCTGACAAAATGCATACTTAAAACACACCTTTATGCTTAACATGGACTTAAGTTGCCATGCCAAAAACCATGCATCACAAGTACATAGTGGGATGTAACAACATATTTATCACATATAGTGAACAGTGTTCCTTTTGTCTATAGTCACTTTTTACTATCAGTAAAATGAATGGAGCTTTTTTTTGATTCACAGCATACTATAGCTGGAGTCATAAACACAGCTCCAAACATGAGCGCTGCTGTCTAATATTTTACACTAGTTACACAATGTCACCCTCTGAGCATTTTGACCACATAAAAATTAGGTCTGTCAGGTAAGTTAGGATTACGGTAAAATCAGCACAATAACAAAACGTTTCCTGGGCTTCAGTCCTCTAGTTTTTGGCCAGTGTGATCTCTGTGCTGAAGATCTAAGGTATGTGTTATGGCTACATTCCTGATCACCTAAAATAATCACAGCAGGTAGCATAAGCCTTTCTCTTTTACATGCCATGTTCTTCTTTATCTGTTCTGATCTATTTGAACTACCCCCAACAACTACTATGATTTCAGTTCTAGCTTTGAAACTGAATGGCTCACTACAAGATTGTGTAGATTGTACAGAAGAGAACCAGTGTGACTGCTTCATTCAGGATGTTTGTTTACTACATTCATTTACCAGGAAATCATCTATAAGCATAAAGGTTAAAAATTGCATGCATTTTAGCACCAGCATCCCATTCTACTCATCTGGCCTAGCACCAGCTCACCCAGTTAACCAGTCATATTTGTAAAGTGTTGATATGCTGACAACCACATGCTCAACCAATCCACTTACACCTCTCCATGAGAGGAGTACTGTCTTACACAGCTGCTGTTTCCACTGCTAGCCCTTCCATCTCTACCAGGCCCCACTAGCCTGTGCTCATTTGTAAAAGCTGACTGCTAGTGTGGCGAGAGAGTTGATCCAAAATCTTTAACATTATTTCATCATTTTCCCTTGTCAGTATTCCTCTTCTGCTAAGAATCACTCCAGCAGTTTGCTCTTAACACCAATAAAAACAAGTTATGTATACCATTGTTCAGTTTAGGAATCCTTCCCAATATACAGTTTGCTTGGTTGCATTGGACACTTAAAAGCAATACATGTTTTTGCTGAGACCGATATCCCATGTAATGAGCCTGGCCAATGCTAGCAGTACTGTTACAATGCAGTTGCTTGAAAACATGTCCTTTATATGGTTACTTCCTGCTATGCCTGCTGGGTAATAGATTTCAAAGTATAGCTGATATATTTAAGTAAAACAGAAACATAACAAAGATGACAAGACTGTGCATGTATTTAGACTATATCTATTTTTCTCCATGGACACTGACAGAGGGCAACCCTCTGAAGCCCTGTTCAGCTCCCTACAGCAACTAAAACCTGGCACATGTTCCTTTCATATTACTACTACTCAGCACACTGTTTGGATGTCATAGCAAAAAAAAAAAAAAAAACACCATAGAAATAGGCATTTCATTCTGTAATGAGAAACAGATGCTTCCCATGGGTAAAGTATTCCAACCATAGTCAAAGACTGCACTATAGCAATTTGCTTTTCATGACAAATAAAGCAATATAAAAACATAGTAAAAGCATGCAAGCATAAAAATATATGTACATATCTGTGCTTTATTTAACTTTGTGTGTCTATGCATGTATATATACATACAAGTAGTATTATCTGAATGTGTGCATGTGTGAGGGGTGCATATGCACTCACAAGGAGTGTGTGTGTGTGTGTGTGTGTGTGTGTGTGTGTGTGTGTGTGTGTGTGTGTGTGTGTGTGTGTGTGTGTGTGTGGGTGCACGCACGTTTATGTCACTTTGTTCATGCACACACCTAAACATACATTTGTATTAACAGACATAGACACAGTCATAGTTCAAAGATAAAGCTCCAAATCAGAATATACAATGTATTTTTTACAATTGCTGCCTTCATCAAAACCTTTATTTTCTAAGTTGACCAATAATGCTCTGTTAGCCTGGATATTTACACTAACTAGTTTTTAGTTCTGCTTTTATTTTTCTACCTGCTTCTACACTTTATTTGGCGGGAGCATGTGTATTGCCTATGGTACTTGTAAACTCTGCTTCTATGATCAGGTAGCACTGGTATTATTACATAAATGGCATTAAGTCCATCATGATGGAGAGAAAATTGTTTCCCTTGCACACAGCTACAGTCAGAGACAAATGTTCCTGGCATCTGAAGTCCTGAACTGATATATGTAACTTATTCCCACTTTAGATTTTGCAGATATGTGTGAAAGGACAAGACAAAGGAAACTGTAAGAGACAAGCAAGTGCTTCTTCTGTACTCGGTGAAGCAGTATCGTGGTGTAGAATGCTGGCAAAGAGGGAAGACGCTAATCAGCCCTAAATGCTACTTTAGTAACCATATTTGCATGCTAACTTATTTCATTTTGTTGACTGGGTAAAAGCCAAACTGAGATGGTTGTCATTCTTCAAAATAGTCCTAAGGTGGTACTTATATTGACTATTGGAAGTTTAGGACATTAAAGAAATTTCCCCATGAAAAGCAGGGAACCTCTTGAGTGTCCATGGAAGAGATCTCCTAGCCTTTGGTACAGCTATAGAAGGTGGTGGTTGTGTCCTTAAGTGGTCCCATATCATAGATTCTAAAACTCTAAAGTTCACAAATGATGAAATGGTTATACGCGCACGTTTAGCATGTACACTGGAATTCAGGATGGCAGACCTGATTTTATGATAACTGTGAACACTAACTAGTGCAGGCAGTAACTGAAGCTTTAGTATATGACAGCTAGTCAACACTCCATTCAGCTACAACCAAATCCACTGATAGCACAGGCATCAACATTCAGTACTTTAGGTCAATGACTATTCTATGGTTACTGAACCAGAGTCATACCACAAACAGAAAGTTATATTTACCATAGGTAGCAAAGCTAGCCATACCCCCATGCACCCTAAAATCCAAGGTCATTGCAGGTCAAAGAAACAGGAAAGGCCCTGCCTGGAGGAAATTACTCTCCCAGTATTGCAACTTATAATAACATTTACAGCTTGTTTTAGTACTCGCCCCATCAGTCAAATGGAGTTGAATGGAGAGATGAAAAGTCAGCAAGTAAGAGAGAGTAGAAGTGCTAAAACTGAATTCATCTTCAAGTCTTGGTGAGTACCTTCACAAGGTGGACCCTGTTTTTCACAAAATCTCACCAAGGCAACACTGATATATAGACTGTATTTATATAGCATATATCATGGACAGAAGTAGGTTAAAATTAAAAAAGATAGCTGGGTGCACAAGACCCAGGATAAAAAAAGTGCCCAATTCTGGTAGGCACACTGGTGCCAGGACTGGAAAAAAATGACAGTGTAGAATCTTCAAAATATGGAAACATTCCTACAATGGGGCCAGGCCCAGGGGGAGGATAGCCCCTCCTGCTGTAGAAAGAAGCAGTAGTCCACAAAAATCACAAAAACTAATAGGCCAAAGAAGAGCCATAAAGACGATAAAGTGCACTGTTGAGGATAAGAAAGAAATTATGTATTGTTACTATTATGCAAAAAAGCCCAGAATTTCCAGACACAAGATAAACAAAATGATTACGACAGAAATTAGAGGAAAGAAAAATACTTCCACAAGAAAAACTGTCAGAAGCTTCAAATAAAAAGTTGTATTCATTAATACAACATATTTGTGAAAAAAACAGTCCTCCAGATTTACTATCCTTCCGTGCAGGACTAGCTTAGTCCTGCACGGAAGCAGCCATTTAGGAGCAGGACAGCAGCATGCCATGCATATTAATGAAGGCACGCTGCCTGAGCTCGTAATCTTACATGGAGCGTGTAACAGTGCAGGGGGTGTGTCTGAGAGCAGAGCTCTCAGAATATACACGCCCCTGCAATGAAGAACAGCAGACAAGTCCTAAAAGAATGAACGAGGCCGCTCATAGGTGTGCGCATACCCCCAGCAGCATCCCCCCACGTGTACAAGAACAATAGTTAAAACAAAAAATATAAAGATATGTTATTTTTTTTTATGAAACTGATTCAATTTAACCATAGGTGCGCAGGTTTGCCCATCGCTTAGCTACGGTTAATGCAGCTTAAATGGCAGAAAAGGATAAAAAGCAAGATATAGGCAAATAAAGCAGTACAGCAATAGTGTAGTAGGCAGAGCATTTGCCTTACAAGCAGTCATTCCCAGTTCAAGTCCCACTACAGCACTTTCCATTTTCCATGTCAAATCACTTTATGACCAATATTTTAGTTGCATAACCTACTACATAACATATATTTGTGAACTGGAGTACTGCATTAAATGCAGATGTGAGGTGTCAGTGTCATAATGTTGCAAAGTCCACTGATAATCACACGTGCCCCATACAGTATATGTACACAGGAATCAGGGATACAAATGGAAGGTAAAATGTGTAATGAATGATAACTCCATACAGCTTCCAAATCTCCCACCTTCCCAAGAACCATTTGACATTACTGTCTAAAGTAGTGCAGTGGTAAGTGGGAGTAAGCACTAGTAAGCAAGTGTAAGCACTATTAAGCAGTAGTAAGTGGGAGTAAGCATATTTAAGCACTAGTAAGTGGGTTTAAGCCCGTTTGCATGGGGGTAAGCAATGCACACACAGGTTAAGCAATATTGAAGTTAACTCTCTGTAAGCATATTTAACCGAAGGTTAGCATAGCTTACCCTCATGCAAACCTGCGCAAATCTGCTTACAAGTGCTTAAAAGTGGCTTAATCACTCTGTATGCAACAGACGCTGTTCTGGCCAGAAACAAAATAAACAGCCTTTGCAGGTCTTGAACCCAGGACCCTGTACACTATAGCCACAGTAGTTAACCACTAAGCCATCACAGCAGTATATATGATTGAGGTATCACCAAACAAATCCTCATGATAGGGAAATCAAACTGAACATGTGAAAGGAATCTATATACAGTCTTATGTTGTATAACCTACTACATAACATAAATATGTGAACTGGAACACTGCAGTAAGTCCAGATGTGAGGTGCAAATGTAATAAAGTGTTAAAGTCCCCTAATAAACACAAGGACCCCATATAGTGTATGTACACATGAATCATGGATACCAGAAACATATATAACATGTAATGAATAACTGCCAAAAAACAAATATAATGCAAATTAAATATTAAGCAATGCTAAGCATTGCAAAGCCTAGCTTAGTAGGGGGTAAGCAATGTGTAGGCCAGCTAACTCAATTTGCCTATCGGTATACCCCTTTAAGCAATGCCAACCTTAGGTAAGCAGGTTTACCCATAGCTTAGCCTTTTCAAAACTGTCCAGTCATGGCAAAGTGTGGGTAATCGGCCCTATTTAAACCTAACAGGTGGGGATACATCTCATAACTGGTTGTAGCTTCCCCTTGCAGGCACCATGTCTGGAATGGGAGAGGGTGTGTGCTTTCGGGCACAGCGCTGGGGCATTCAGGAGTCCAGAGTCATGGCAGGACTCCTTGTCAAAGACCATGAGCAGAGACTGCTGCAGAGCCAGTACCAGGGTTCCCAATATAAAGCGAAAGCCTGGGACCATCTCGCCCATGACCTCACCAGTGCCACTGGCATACCCCGAACTGGTGAGCAGGTCTGGCATCACTATGCCTACCTGAAGCGGTGAAAGGGGGATCGCTTGGATCAGTGGATCCAAGAGGCTAGGAAGACAGGGGAGGTCCCAGCTGTGTGTAAATATCACTCCACTACCTGTTTATTAATCGCCAGCTCATGTATATTATGGATAGGTATGGCAAAATATTCCTCTTATGTCCTTCACAGTGGCAAATGAGCGGGCTACGAACCAGGAGGCCCATGGATGTCACTTGGAGAGGTTGCAACATGAGGCAGGTTAGTAATACTCTTGTATTAACTGTCACAGGAAATACATCTAAAAGTATTAGTAAGTTAATTGCTTGTATAAAACCTGTATTGTTTAAGGCAAGTACTGCATACACCAGAGAATATGGCAGGAAGAGTCTCATACAGGTTGTATGTGAATAAAAGCATAATAGCCTGACAATAAAGGTCTAACTGCTGGACTGCATGTGTTTACTCTGGTATCATATGGTAATGTAGATTTTCAATAGTACTATTGTATTAAGCACTGTTACCCACACTGTGCAACATAAATAAAATGTGTAGGAATGTCTGTATAGTTAGTACAACTGAAAGAGACATAGACAAAAAACAATGAAAATACAGACAACAAAATCCAAATATCACATGCAACTGAGATGTGAATTGTTGTATTTTTAGCACACACAGCCTTGGTTCGAATCCCTGGAGTGGTAGTAGGCTGCATACAGAATCATACCCCACAACTGTACAGATATGTCCAGAATGTCCAGTAAATCGGCCCATATCTGCTGTCTGTCACCCTGTCCCCCTGGAAAATCAGTGTGTTGATCCCAGATGTTTAGGCAGCAAACAAGAAATGCAACTGATTGTCACACATCTATAAGAACAAACCTGTCACTCTAGCAACTCCCCAAACTGTTATGAGAGTAATAAGCCAAGTATGTCCCATCTACACCCCCATGTTGTCAAGCTGTGACCAGAGTGTGTACAGTAACAGAGTGAGATGTATGTGCATAATACTAATGTGTAATCTGGTAATTTGTGTGGCAACATTCAGGTAGTGCTAACAAACATTGCTCCCACAGGTCCATCAGATATGAACACTGTGCCTAGAAATAAAAGATTGATACCCTGTACTGGTACTGTTTACTCTGGTATTGTATGGCATTGTGAGTGTTGCAGTTGCTCTAAATAATAAGGTATTACTCATCACTGTCACCCACACTGTGCTACATAATATAACTGTTTAGGAAATCCTGTATAAGAGTGTTGTAAGTCACTCAAGATTTAAGAGGGCAAGGTCTAAATATGTACCAGTTCACCTGCATGTGGTCAAGACATGGCCAGAGTCTGTGCAAAAAGAGATCGACAGGAATGTGCATAACATCAACCTGGAATCTGGGAGTATATGTAGAAACAGTTAGTGTTAAACAATTCCGCCACAGGTATACCAGGTAAGAGGTGTATACTGCAGGTAAAACCAGTTCAGGTATATAGCTGTTGACAGCATATCACTGTCCAAAGTAAGGCAATAGGGTAGTATACTAATACTTGTAAGGTACAGATAACAGCACTGACTAGGAAAGTAATGCAAACTACAGGAATATACTAGTTGTTAACTGACATCTTTCTCTCCCCCCACCATATCTGCAATAATAAACTAAATATTCAACTCAATTGGTACGTGATGACTTAACTGTAATGTTGGGACATATGTCCTATTGTTTGATAATTATTTAAATCTGTTTCTATGTATGTGCTATGTTGAAATACTCCCACATTGGTAGCATGGTGCCATCAATGTAACTGCATGCTGTTGTAATTACCACTGTGGTCCCAGATATGCATGTGTTCAGTTTGCTATGCAACTGTTCCATATCTGGTGTCTGGGTTAATGGGAATATCTATGCATGCTGTTATACCTAATCCTGGAATGTGTTGACTATTACTAACTCACATATGTTGATAAAATATAAACACCATAGCACTTATGGGAATGTGGGTCCCAGTGTACCCACCTGTCCCACCTCAGCTGGTCGTGGCACTGGGCACCAGCACTCCTGGAGCCCAACCCAGGATGTCCTCATCCATTGGTCCTACACCACCTTCGGGTAGAACCGCCTCAAGGGATGGGGCTCACCCCCCGGAAGCGGGCACAGACAGGAATCTGTCACCCATCGCCAGGTCCAGGTCGTGGTGCGTCGTGAGCTCAACCAGCAGTTCAGAGATCTGCTACGTCAGCTCGAGGGCCGCGTGTTGCAACTAGAGGGTTGGCCTGGCTCTCCGACTCAGCCCCCAGCACAGCCACCTTCAGGGCTCTGAAGCTGAAGTGGTGATTGCCCATGGGTGGGGACCTCAGTCCCACTGTTTCCACTATGGGGCTCATGGGCTTCCAATTTCCCAACATCCCTCCCCATCAAGTTGTTTACCTCCCACATGTGTCATATACTGCCCCTGTATGCGTCTTGTTTGTCTTGTCTGTTAACCTACCCAACCTACCTCCCCAAATATACCTACTATCCCTCCCCAACATCCCACTCTCATCTGAAAAAAAGGACAATTCGTACCCCAAAAAAATCTCGCCCCATACATACCTGTCCATTTCGCACACATGTCCACTGGGAACATGCAGTCTGGTATAACTGGCTTCACAACATATTATTGTTGTCCTCACCCCTCTCTCAGGGGTTTGAGTGTCCAAATCTAGCTCCAAATTCAGTGTATATGCACAGCTGCTGCTGAAGAAGAAATGGGCAGCTATGGACTTTCCCTACACACTTCCTGCACATCCCTGCATATTTTCCCTACTGTCTTTCCTCTTTGTGCCCCGTTTCTGCCACTTTCCTATCAACTTTTATTTTCTTTTAAATAAATTAGCATGGGGGTAAGTGAGAGTAAGCACTTTTGAGCAGCAGTAAGCAGGTTTAAGCTTGTTTGCGCGGGATTAAGCAATGCCTACACAGGTTAAGCAATTGAGACACTAAATCAGTAGAAGAAACTGTAACCGGAAGTTAGCAGTGCTTACCTCCGTGCAAAACCACTTAAAAGTGCCTTAATCACTCTCTATCCAACAGCATTTATTCTGCCCAGCAACAAAATAAACATCCTCTGTAAGCCTCAAACCCATGACCCTGCATATCATAGCTAAAGTGACTTACCACTAATCCATGTCAGATATACATAACCCTAATGTTTTCACAAACATAACATCCAGCACAGTCATTCAACACTACAGGAAATGTATTTAAACGTGTAGATGTATGTGTGTATGCATATATATATTTATATCTAAATAGATATATACATATCTATATATGTAGATATATATATATATATATATATATATATATATATATATATATATATATATATATAAAAATTATATCTATATGTATGTATATATATATATATATATAAATTTTTTTTATATATATATATATATATATATATATATATATATGGGTCTACCTAAAAACACCGACAGCAAGATAACCGACACCACAAAACCGAAAGTTCAAAAGCACGAAACTTCACATGCCTGACAAACCACAATCCCGACAATCAACAAAACAAATTCTTCTTCCGTAAAACACACACACAACACAAGGACACCAAAAACCTTACAAACCTACACTAAACCTTACATACACAACTATCTATGCACTAAACTTAACCCAAACCCTAATCCTAAGGTCCATCACTATCGCACACTCACCTAACCCATGTCCTAACCTAACTCACTTAACCCGCCCCTAACCCTAAAGTCTGTCACTATCGCACACCTACCTTACCCACACCCTAACCCTAACTCACTTAACCCGCCCCAACCCTAACGTCTGTCACTATCGCACACTTACATTACCCGCACCCTAACCCTAACTCACTTAACCCACCACTAACCTTAAAGTCTGTCACTATTGCACACTTACCTTACCCGTACCCTGACCCTATCGTCCATCACTATCACACACTTACCTTAACATGTCGGTGTTCTCAGCATTGGGATTTTCAATCGTCGGTCATTTCCATTGTCGATCTTCCGGTGTCAGTTATCTCATTGTCGGCGTTGTCAGCTTTCGGTGTTTTCAGGTAGACCCATATATATCTATATATATATATATATATATATATATATATATATATATATATATATATATATATACACATATATATATATATATATATATATATATATATATATACACACACATATATATATATATATATATAGATAGACAGATATATAGATATAGATATACATATATATATATATATTATATATATATACACACACACATACATCTATAGATATATATGTCTACATACATATATGTCTAGATATATATATATATATATATATATATATATATATATATATATATATATATATATATATACACACACAGTAATATATATGTAAGCATAAATATATATCTATATGGATCTAGAACTGTTGAACGAAAGTTCAACAGTCCAAATCCGCTATCACCTAACACACTTTAGCGAAAGCGCTTTCACCAAAAAAGCGCTTTCACTAAAGTGTGTTAAACAAAAATAAAAAAAAAAACACTAAATTAACGTCTTTGCAGGGAGGCCAGCCCCCCTGCAGCCCCCTACACCCCCCTACTTTAATATTCTCACTCCGAGATTGCACTACAGTGGGGAAAAGGGAATTTTCCCTTATCCGCACCATAGTACGACCTCCACAACAGGCATACTTACGTGAAAGTGCTTCTTCGGTGAAAAGCACTTTCGCGTAAGTATGCCCGGCCGTTAGTGATTTGGTGATATTGTCATTCAGGGATCAGTACAGATCCCATCTATATATGTATATACAGACCTATATCTATAGATATAAAAGAGAACATAACAAAAACATATATGACCACATGCACTGTTAATGGGGGTGAGGGGCCCAAGCAACATACATCTTGTACATATAGATATACCCCCACAGCCAAACATGTATGCCCCGCAATACAATACCAACTTTTGCAAATCCCATACCCAGGACCTGACACAACATGGGCACAAGATGTTAACAATACTCCATCCCACCTGTATGATGTCAGGCTGGTATCATTAACATATCATGCAGTACAGTCTGACTACCATACGGAATGCACAGTGTGGAACCAATCAACATTCCTAAGATACATATACACAGACACATATATGCAGATACATATATATATATATATATATATATATATATATATATATATATATATATGTATATAGATATATATGTAACTAGACATACACACAGAAAGATATGTATAGTAAGATACATATGTAGAGGGTGCACACAATATGGAACAGCCCATGCCTACAGTTGCCACCTTACCAAGTGGACACTGTATGAGCCACCCATAAAAATGAAAATTGTTGAATGCAACATATACCCATAGAGAGCTCAAAGGATATAACACCAC